>NC_056559.1:33385988-33551293 GCF_013358625.1 Macadamia integrifolia | reverse complement strand
TTTTTTTCTGAAAAATTACCCATATTGGCCATTATATGATAGTAGCACCGATACGTATCGATACCCACCGATACGTACCGATATATATATATCGATACTCACCGATACGTGCTGATATATACCGATACGTACCGATCGATACATACCGATACTCATCGATACGTACCAATACATACCGAAACGTACATTTTACCTCAATTTTATATTTTTCATAGAGTCGTATCGAGGCATGTCGTATCGTATCGATGTGTATTAGTGGTGTATTGATGCATATCGGTATGTATTGTAGGATATATATCGATACGAAATGATTTAAAAAATTCAATGTATCGTATCGGTGTGTATCGTATCGGCCGACTAAATTTAAGATACGTATCGGAGGGTATCGTATCGGTATCGGAGATACTTAAAACCATGATACCAGTTAAAGAAAGTGATCAAGATAGTTGCATCACCGGGATAGCAGAAATTGCACTGATTGAAGATGGGTTCTCCTCTGGCAACCCCATGACACTGATCCAATCCAAGGAATTGCCAAGCTCCTGAGTGCTCTTGAAGAAGGAATGGGAAAAGAAGATGAGAATCATTTGGAGTCTACAGCTTCCCATGGATTTGAAAAGATACATCTGCTCCCTCCTACAAGAACGTAGAACTTGAGAGCTACATGAGCTCAAGCCTCGTCCTTTCAGAGGAAGAAGTGTGTATACAAAGCAAAGGAGAGCACAAAGAATGATGGTTTGCATGTACTGTGCCCAAATCAACTGCAATGGGAAGGTCCATGAAGGTGGTCAAAGATGTGACCAAGGCACCGGGATGGCATCCCTCAACAGGCTGGAAAAGATGGACATTATAGAAAGAGGATTGAGTAGTCTCCACCAATTCTCACCTCTCAGAAAATTTGGCTTCCGAGAACACGAGATTAATTAGATCATATTTGTGAAGAAGCAGGTACCAATCTGGAGGAACCATTGCACAGTTGAAGAAGTAACAACAACTTTCTCAAAAGAAAAAGGTCCTTTGCCTCACATCCTCATCCATCGAGCCATTGAACCCCTTCTTAACTAGACAAGCATTGGAGAAAACTTCAAGTTTGCTCATGCTATTGTGTCAACCAGCCTGAATACCCCTAGCAAAAGCATTAAGCTAGTTATCAAGTCTATAGTCAAGTCTGTTATTTATGATTTCGTGTCGGCCTCCCCTCTCGAGGAGAGTCCAGAGTCCTTGTAAGTTGAGTCTGTTACTCCTTTCATGAATGAAATTTCTGATTCCGAGTATGACTTGCTTCCTTTTTCTAATGATGATCTTAATAAATATCAAGAATCAATAAAACAATGTAAACCAAAGAAAGCCCAACCCATCCGCTAGGAACCGACCAATGCCTTCGAGAGGTAAAATTGGCATTACCCTTGATGACGAAGAAGCGGAATAAATGATTATTCTCCTGAAGGAATGCACCAAGGTCTTTGCTTAGTCTTATGAGGATATGCTTGGCGTCGACTCTAACATCGTGCAGCATCGATTGCCAACTTAACCTGCGGTAAAGTCGATAAAATAGAAGCTCCGAAGAATAAAGCCAGAATGGAGTGAAAAGATCAGAGAAGAGTTGTAAAGCAGTGGAATGCAGGGTTTCTACAAGTGGTGAAATAGCCCCAATGGTTGGCCAATATAGTACCAGTACCAAAGAAAGATAGCAAGGTGTGAATGTGCGTGGACTTTTGAGATCTTAACAAAGTAAGCCCTAAAGATAACTTCCCATTACCTCACATTGATGTATTGGTGGATAGCATGGTAGAGCATGCTTTGTTATCATTTATGGATGGATTCTCGGGATACAACCAAACAAGCATGCACCCAGAAGATCATGAGAAGACAGCCTTCACCACTCCATAGGGAACCTATTATTACAAGGTGATGCCTTTTGGACTGAAGAACGCTAGGCAACTAATCAGAGAGCAACTATGGTCGTATTGCATGACATGATGAACAAAGATGTCGAAGTTTAAGTGGATGACATGATAGTAAAGTCAAAAGATTGGCAGGGGCATATTCCTGCACTAAGGCGATTCTTTGAAAAAATCAAGGAGTATCAGCTAAAGTTGAATCCTCAGAAGTGTGTATTCGGGCAACAATAGGAAAGCTATTAGGTTTTTTGGTGAGTGAAAGAGGCATTGAAGTCGACCCTATCAAGATCAAGGCAGTTTAGGAAATGCCCACACCTCAGACTGAGAAGCAAATACGAGGATTTTTGGGTTACATCCAGTATATTAGCAGTTTCATAGCTCAATTGACTACAATCTATGAACCAATTTTTAAACTTTTGAAGAAGGATCAGCCCATGGAATGGAATGACCAATGCCAACAAGCTTTTTACAAAATCAAGGAATACCTCATGAACCCACCAGTATTGGCACCGCCGATGGAAGGTGAACCACTTCTCTTGTACTTATCTATGGGAGAATATTCCATGGGCTCTTTACTAGCACAAAAAGAGATGAAAGGAAGGGCTGAGCATGCCATATGCTACCTTGGTAAGAATATCCTGGAACATAAGACATGGCACACATCTTTGGAAAGAACTTATGCTACGTTGATTTGGACAACGAAAATGTTATGACACTACATGGTTTCCTATCTAGTGCACTTGATCTCAAGGATGGATCCCATCAAATACCTCTTCAAGAAACCAGCCCTAATAGGAAGGATGGCCCATCAGTTGCTTTTGCTATCAGAGTTTGACATCACCTATGTTACTCATAAATCTATCAAGGGGTAGGCCATAGCCGATCATTTGGCTGCCCACCACACAGAAGATGGAAGATCCTTGGATGATGCCTTTCCTGATAAAGGAATCACAGCAATAGAGGAAGAAGACACAGCTAATGAATGGCAATTATTCTTCGATGGAGTAGCCAATCAAAAGGGGTGTGGTGCGGGAATATTGTTTGTCACTCCTGACGGCCTTTATTTACCTTCATCATTCAGCCTCGATTTTCCCTGTACCAACAATATTGTCGAATATGAAGCTTGTGCTTTGGGCCTCAAAACTACTTTAACTGTTGGAGTGAAAAGGATCAAGATTTATGGCGACTCATCCATCGTCATCTGCTAGACACAAGGAAAGTGGAACACAAGGGATGAAAAGTTGAAGCCATCTCAAGAACATCTAGAAGAGGTGGTTGAACACTTTGAGAATATCTCGTTCAAATACTTCCAGAGAGATAACAACAGGTTTGCTGATGTCCTTACAACCTTGGCTTCCATGGTAGAATGCAACCCTATGGCTAAGATCCGACCATTCTTAGTAGAACAAAGAAGCATGCCCATTTATCAGAATTCGGTGAACTCTCTCACTGTGGATGGTTGGTCTTGGTTCTCTCTCATAGTGGATTTCTTCAGGGAAAGGAAGTACCACGTTGAAGCAACTGATAGAGAAAAGAAATTTCTAAGGAGATATGCCACCTAATTTATTATTCAAGAGGATTTGTTATACAAGAGATCCTATGATGGAATACAGTTGTTGTGTGTAGACAAGGAACAAGCCACAACCATCATGAAAGAAATTTATCAAGGTCTCTATGGACCCCACATGAATGCCAAGATGTTATCTAAGAAGATCCTTAGCCTGGGATATTACTGGAATGCAATGGAAATGGATTGTATGGACTTATTAAGAAGTGCCACAAGTGTTAGATATTTGCCAACATCATACATATCCTACCAATAGAGTTACATTCGCTCAGTTCACCTTGGCCATTCTCCACTTGGGGCTAGCTATATTCTCTGAACTCCCAGGTGAGGTACACTGCCCATTCTGGTTGAGGTGGTAGAACAGTTGAAGAAAGGATGTGACATCATCCCTACGGTTCCTGCAGAAACATTCAAGAGAGTCATGCTATTTTTCAGATTTGGCTCGTTGTAAAGTTGAAGTTAACTAAGCCATTAAAAGGAGGCCCACTCGAAGCTCTTTGCTACCAGGATAAGAGGGAAGTTCCAAAATTTAACCTCATCACTGACTGAGAAAGCTACCTAGAAGAAAGGACTGTGTAAGATATCGCGTGGAGGTGCCCAGGGAGGCCACAAGAAGATTTTCTGATGAAGACCCCTGGCTATAATTACGTCAGGTTGATGGGATTGACTCACACATCCTTTTACTTGCCTACATACATCGGCCAATAATATGGGCTCGAGGTGATGGACCCAGAAGAGTTAGTGAGCTTTCACCCACCTCAAGAGTTGTCTCCCCACCTTGTTACTAACCTATCCTGTCTATGGTAGGAAAATTGTTCTCCTTTCCATGTAATTCACTTGGTAATGGAATGAAGAAGTATTTGGGTTTTCGTGTTATCCCGATTATTCTAATTATGACTTGAGTTGTGGAATTGATTATGCCTAAAACATTGCAAACCACAAACAAAAAAACAAAAAAAAGTTTCTCTTTGTGTCAAAGATAGATTTTTACTCATAAGATGCCAAAATAAAAGGGGGAGGGAAAAAGAAAAAGAAAATATATACATGTATTTACACTTGCAGGAACTACAAGAATAGGTCCCTAAGGAGTAAAGTCATCATCTGAACCATACTTTGAGTCACCCCTATGGAGTACTGGGGAACCCACGGATGCTAGTCCAGTCTGTTTCAGCCTCTGTGTCATATCCTGAATCAATGCATCATGCTGTGTAATTTCCTGCCTGTAGGAACTGACTTGGCTGTCCAAGGCGACGATCCTTCCATCCTAAGGAATACAGGAAAGGACCAAGAAGAAGAATACTGAAAGAAGAAGGGAAAAAGAAAGAGGAAAGTGGGAAATACTTTGGCAACAATCGTCTCGCACAAGCCATAATGCATCCTTCTGATCTTAGAATAAACCTCCGGAGACACCTGAGAAAGAGCATATCAGCCAAAGGAAGTCAAGATTCAATTGAAGGATGATCAGATACTCACATAGGAATAAGGAATGGGCAGCCCAAGGGAACCATCTACATCTGTTCTCCACTCTGGAAGATGAGGGAGGCAAGGATTGGCCCCATTGGGAAATCACCAAGCGAGGAAGCGACGAAAGGGGATGTTGGCTACTCTGAGAGACCCAGTCACACTAGTATATGGTCCAACTTGCGAAGGATCAACAACACTGTTGTGTGACTGAATAGTAGAAGGGTCTATATGTTATGTTCTTTCCTAGAAGAACATCAGTCAAGACCAAAACAAAAAGAAGTTGAAGCATGAAGGAAATACTCAAGAAAGGGCAACATACCACTAGACCATCAAGACCAAGAGGGGTGCACACTGTCTCCTCCTCTAGGAAGGCTCTATAGTCCCCGTCCCAGTCGAGAAATGATTCATCCCATATTCCATTAGCCAAAGTCTCAATCTCGTCCTCAGGGATGATCTTTGGGTAATACATGGTGGGTGGAGGAAGATAGGGAGATAAGCATGACTTGATATCAGACCACTGGGGTATGACTCTCTGTCCCAAGTACCAGATGTGGCCCCATATGCCTCAAAATAGGACTCGATTCTCAGATAAACATTTGGCCATGACAACTTCGTCAGAATCTAGAAATATGAGAGACTAGAACGACCTCGAAGTGACCTACAAATCCAAGAAGAAGTAAGTACGACATGGGACATAAGAAAATTCAATGACAAATATGGCATACCTCTGTAAGGCCGTTCAAAAGGGAACGAGTAGTGGTTCCTGAAGGATGGCGCCAGCCCCTGAGCACTTGATTGTCTCCCCACCTTATAGCTATGGGGAAGGAAAATGCCTGGATCCCTTAGTTTGGGAGCTGTAATCTCCAGGTGCTCAAATCACCAAGGTTGTTTAAAAGGATCAAAGGAAGTGCAATCCAAATGAATGAAAGGAAATAGGTACAAGGATAAAAATTACCTGAAGGATGTAGCCCACTCCCTTGAGACCTCGATCTCCATATGACAACAGGTCTAGGGTTTGCAAGAGGTATGAGTAGGCAGCCCCAACCTAGTCCTAAGAATCTACTGCCTGAAGATCCCAGAAGAAGAACACTAGGAAAATGTTTGATCCCCCTTGGAGGTCACTAAAGAGACACTGACCCACAACAAACAAAAAGAAAGAATGGGTCGCCTGGGCCATGTTTCCAGGGTTTACCCATAGGCTAGTTCTCCACCATTGTGCACTGATATCCCTAAGACAGATATGTATCTGATCAGTTGCAATGGTAATACCTGTCAGGTCCTCAAACTCCCTGGCTGTCGGAGTCTCGGGAAGGGTTATGGGTCTACCCCCAAATGGAACGCCCGTCAAGGTGTAGAAGCATAGAGGCATGATGGTAATCTCACCAACAAGAAGATGAAATGAGTGAGTACTTAGCCACCACCGCTCCATCAAGGCCTCTACTAGTGCTGGACTGAATTTGCAAGTCTCTATAAAAGCTAATCATTTCAAGCAAGAGGAGTCGACCATCTCCTTCACTTTACGAGGAAGTATCTTATACCATGACCGAGCTATGTTTGAGTGGCCATACAGAGCCAAGGTAAGTGGTTCCCTCCCTTCATGCTAATAAAAATAAAGAATATATATATATATATATATATAAAACAAGAACAAAAGAACAAAAACAACATAAAAAAAGGATGATCAAAATAAAAGATGAATGAAATGTAAAGAATTACCTAGGAACCCTGTCACACCCCACTCCCGGTAGACCCAATTTACCATTAGGAATATCGAGATGTGAGTAAGACACGTACCTATCTTACAACCTACCAGGATCTTTGATAGCAGTACCTTAACATATTCACAATCTCACAACACAAACCAATATAAGCAGCGGAATCAGAGTATAGTAGCAGAATTTATAAATAAAATGGGAAAAACATCTAATAGTAATATAATAGCAATAACCGAGTTATTTTGTTACATTCATCCATGACATATACTATAATCTCAAAAATATACAATTTACAACTATATCCAAAAGTATCAAAAGATGATATACAATCTCACAGTGCGATGTAAGCACAGTGGTTGCAAGCCCAGTTCTGGTCATACTCCTACGCTTCTGGCATCCACCAGTCGCTCACACCATGCTCCAACCTAGAAGATACTGGATCACCTACCATCAGCACCACAATACCTGCATCATCATCTAAAAAGGGGTGTATACGTGGGGTGAACTTTCCAACTCACTCAGTGAGGGGTGGGGTCAAGCACATCCAAGCAAGTCAATAGCAGTAGTAATTTATGATGCATGATTGTAGAAATTAAACACATAGTCCATGATGCTCGTGATGTAATTCATTTATTTATTATTCACCTAAAAATGCAAACTAAGTCTGGTAAATGCTACTACAGCGCATTAGGCTATATCCTTAGTCTTGGAAATGACATCGACTACGTAGCGATACAAACCCTAGCCATGATTAGAAGCCTATCGATCCCCGTATGCATCTATAGGTCACCCAAAAAATCATTGATAACCCCCTCCTGATAGTCACGGTATCGAGAACACATTGAACACGCCGGACAGGTTCCCACCTCTAGAAATAATCACATTGTACCGTGGGAGTGGCACTTCGGAAAGGCTCATCAAACATGCCACAATGGGGTATCCAACACCTCAACCCCTGTCGGGATGGGTGCGTAGTATAGGGAGTGATACCTAATGACATATATACTACATGCTTTCATAATGATACAGTTAGTATGGATTACACGATACCGGAGAGACCTCAGCCACAGTGTAATCCATCTCCAAATACAGTCCTAGGTACAAGATACCAGAGAGACCTTGGCCACAAAGTGAAACCCGAGACCATTTACCAAATTTAGCATACAAATAACAGTTGAGTATGGACTATACAACACCGGTAAGACCTCGGCCACGAAGCGTATCCATTTCCAAATGTAGTCACGGGGTACACGATACCAGCGAGACCTTGGCCACAAAGTGTAACTTGTGACTACAACTAATTCTAATGCACATAATCAATGCATGAATGCAACATACATACGAAAATCATGGTATCGGTACCACCTCGGCCACCCAGATTCCGTATCACACACACACACATCCAATATACATACGGTGATCATGGTACTGGTACCACCTCGACCACATCGGATCCCGTCATACATTCCATACAATTTATATCATGATCTTAAAATGATAATTTCAATAAACATATAATTCTAAGCATATGAGCAATTTAATAAATAATAAATATTTAAAAAATAAACACAGTCCATCCCTCACCTGTTTTACGATTGGTTATGTTTGGGTTTAACTACGGCCACCGATCGATCAATTCAATTCTGGCTTTGAGGCACGTGTGCATCACTGTCCTAGACACAAGGGAATTATATATCAGTATGCATTGAAAACATTGGGAGGGACCCACATAGGTCACCCCCAAAGGGTATGGACACGTTCTTAGGTGATAATACTGTCAACGGAAACAGGGCATTTCCACCAGAAATATCAGTCTTATTTCTGGTGGAGGTGACAGAGAGCACATTAGGCTCATTTGTCCACTGAAAATAGCCCATAAAAAAATAGTTACAGTGCTTCCTGTGCCATATTTTTGGTGGACATAGAAAGGTCCAACTCGAATTGGGGCTTTCCGAATCGGGCCCAATCACTGGGATTTGTTCTATGGAGTTTATAGGGGATGTTTCTAGCATAATTCTAAGCCAAGAAAGTTCCATTTTCACTGAGCAATTTGGGAGACATGTCGATCGTAAGATTGAAACCCTAGTTAGTCTTTTGGCATTACATGTTATCGGAGATCACTGGGCTTGGTTCGAGCTCGATAACATCATCGGGAGGGTAGAACACCCATCCAACAACCATAACATGGTGCATACACCAAGATTCCATCCATACCTAGCTTTGTCTAGGTCAAAATGAAGAGAGAGAGTAGCATGAGAGGTTGTACTTACCTCTGGCGGTGATTCCAGCACCAAGGCAGCAGCTGGCACCAAGGCAGTATCCGACACCAAGGTAGGCCTTCAATCCCCTTCTCCTTCCACTTTTTCCTTCCTCTCTTGTTTCTCTCCTCAACTACGTTGGGTACAAGGGAAATGAGGAAATGAATCCTCATTTCCCAACTTATAACTTAAGTTGGCCCTTAGGGTCCGTTTGGTTTGGGCCTCTTTTGAACCAATTGGGTTAAAACAAGTTTCGGGGCACGACGACCCACACAATTGGGTCTATAAGGTGTTCACACCAAGAGGAACATGGGGAGGATGATTTGGGATCATCTGAAACCATTTATGATGCGAGTGGCGAGACCCACGGCCATCAAAACCTCGATAATAGCCAGTGGACCCATCAAAAACAGGCACCGAATTCATGCCCAGGCTGCTCCCGATGGGTTGTTTCCAGTGGTCAAGATAGCCTACTGTCTTGACAGCTTGCTGTCTTAGGGTTGGTCTCGCACGGGTGGTTAGCCTCGAACATGCCTAAGGCTTTTCGATAATTATGATGCCTATCGAAAATCAAGTGTGGGGAGTCGGGTCACTTACCGTCTGGGATCGAAAGGTATGAATCCCCTCTAGTTATAGAGGTATGAAATGCATGAACATGTGAGATCATCTCTACCCCTTTGGCAATGTGCAGCCATGAGCTAAAACCTAATCGTACTTTTGATCTCTGATCTGAGGCCTGTCACAACAGTTCAAATTAGATCGGATTAGGGCACGAGTGTAACATCCCCCCCACCGTACAAGAATTTCATCCTCGAAATTGAACATACCTAGAAAATCAAACAATCCAGGATACTGCTTCATCATTCTATCTTCTTGCTCCTAGGATGCTTCCTGTTCGGGGTGGTTCATCCATTTTACCTTGACAAAGGAAACGATGCGATTACGAAGAACATGGTCCTTCTGATCAACAATCTTCTCTGGATACTCCACATAGGCAAAGTCCTCATCTAACTCATGGGGTATGTAAGTCAAGAGTGAGTTGGGTAAAAAATGTACTTCCTCTAACATAATAAATGGAAGACATCATGTGTACCTTCCAACTCTGGCAGCAAGGCTATCCGGTAAGCCATTAGTCCGATCCTCTCAAGTACATCATACGGTCCCATAAACCTTGGACTAAGCTTTCCCTTCTTGCTAAACCGCATCACCCCTTTAACTAGGGAGATCCACAAGAAGACCTTGTTTCCAACACCAAACTCTAGATATTTCCTCCTAACATCTGCATAGCTTTTCTACCTAGACTAAGCTGCCTTGATCCTTTCTCTGATCACATTCACTTTCTCACTAGTAGCCTGTATCAATTCCGGACACAAAATATGCCACTTAGCAACCTCATCCCAATAGGGTGGAGTCCAGCATTTCCTACCATACTGTGCCTCGAATGGGGACATCCTGATGGTGGCTTGATAACTGTTGTTGTAGGAGAACTTAATAAGGAAATGTGCTCATCCCAACTATAACTTATATCCAAGGCACATGTTTGGAGTAGGTCCTCCAAGGTCTGAATAGTCATCTCCAATTGACCATCAGTTTGAGGGTGAAAGGCAATGCTAAAAGCCAACTGTGTGCCCATGGCCTTCTGCACATAGGTTCAGAACTTGGAAGCGAACCTGGGATCTCGATCAGAGATGATACTAACCAATACACTATGCAACCTAATGATGTTATCAACATACAACTTGGCCAACTTTTCCATAGAAAATGTAATCTTGATTGGGATAAAGTGAGTTGCCTTGGTCAAGCGGTCCATAACTACCCAAATCGCATCCATAACCTTTTGTGTATGAGGTAGGCCCGTGACAAAGACTATGGTAATATTCTCCCATTTTCACTCTAGAATAGGTAGGGACTATAATAACCCATGGGGCCTCTGTCTCTTAGCCTTGACTTGCTGGCATGTGAGTCATCTAGACACAAGCGTGGCCACATCATTCTTCATTCCTCTCCACCAGTAGGAGCCTTTGAGGTCCTTGTGCATTTTAGTGCTACCGGGGTGAATGGAGTATAGAGAGCTATGTGCCTCTCTAAAAACTGTCTCTCAATTCACCATCATTGGGCACACATAACGTCCCTTTGAACTTGAGGATCCCACTTTCAGTCACCGAGAAATCTGGGTCCTTTTGGTTTCCTCCCTGGCATTCTGCTATCAACTTTTATAGCTCTGCATCAATAACCTGAGCTGTAGTGATCCTATCCACCAGACTAGGTTATACCACCAATGTTGATAGTGATAAGGTGACACCCTCTACTTATAGCTCCAAGTCTAGTTTCCTGGCCTCCTCTAGGAGATACTCATTGGTGGTTAGTGATGCCAAAGTCGGTGACTAGGATTTTTGACTGAGTGCATCAGTTACCACATTGGCTTTTCCTGGGTGATAGTGAACAGTATATTCATAATCCTTCATCAGCTCCAACCAACGCCTCTACCTCATATTGAGCTCCTTTTGGGTGAAGAAGTACTTGAGGGTCTTATGGTCACTGAATATCTCACTCATCTCACCATACAGGTAGTGTCTCTAGATTTTCAGTGCAAAAATCACGGCTGCCAATTCCAAATCATGGGTGGGGTAGTTCTTCTCATAATCCTTCAACTGCTGGGATGCATAGACAATGACTTTCCTGCACTGCATCAATACACAACCCAATCCCAGCTTGGAGGCATCACTATAAAGAGCCATACCACCTGTACCAGTCAAAATAGTCAAAACTGGAGCTGATACCAACTTTTGCCTTAGCTTCTTGAAGCTCTTCTCACAAGCATCAGACCACTCAAATTTTACACCCTTCCGTGTGAGTCGGGTCATCAGAGTAGTAATGCAAGAGAAGTTCTCGATAAACCTCCTAAAGTATTTGGCCAATCCCAGAAAACTACGTATGTCTGCTACACTCTTGGGAGCCTCCCATTCTAGAATTGCCTTCACCTTGCTTGGGTCAACCTCTATACCCTTGGCTAAAACAATGTGGCCTAGGAATGCCACCTACAACAACCAAACTCACACTTACTGAACTTGGCATAGAGTTTCTTCTCTCTCAGTCATTGCAGTACCAACCTTAGGTGAACAACATACTCCTCTGCACTCTTGGAGTAGACCAAAATGTCATCAATGAATACTATCAGAAACTTATCCAAGACATCCTGGAATACCCGATTCATCAAATCCATAAATGCAACTAGTGCATTGGTTAACCCAAATGACATTACCAATAACTTATAATATCCATACCTTGATCTGAAGGCTGTCTTACTGACATCACTATCCTTGATCCTGAGCTGGTGGTAGCTTGATCTGAGGTCAATCTTGGAGAACACCTTTACACCCTATAATTGATCAAATAAATCATCTATCCTTGGCAAAGGATACCAGTTCTTAATGGTTAGCTTATTAAGCTCCCGATAATCGATGCATAATATCATACTACCATCTTTCTTCTTAACGAATAAGACCGGTGCTCCCCATGGAGACACACTAGGTCTAATAAATCCCTTCTTCAGAAGATCTTGAAGTTGCACCTGTAATTCCTCCAACTCTGTGAGGGCCATGTGGTAAGGGGCCTTTGACACTGGTGCCGAAT
Source organism: Macadamia integrifolia (assembly GCF_013358625.1). Taxonomy (NCBI): domain Eukaryota; kingdom Viridiplantae; phylum Streptophyta; class Magnoliopsida; order Proteales; family Proteaceae; genus Macadamia; species Macadamia integrifolia. The sequence goes on along the minus strand of NC_056559.1, from coordinate 33,538,755 downwards.
CGAGGAGTAGGTCTATAGCAAATTCCATCTCTCGGTCCTAGGGCAAACCTATCAAGTCATCCAAGAATACATCAAGAAATTCCCTCACCACATCTAGCTCGGTCAATGGCCTAATCTCTATCTCAATATCCATCACAGATGTTAAGTAGCCTTGACATCCCTTATCCAATAGCTTCTTCATCTGGAGTGTGGATATAATAACTTTCTTGGGTTTCTTGGGCTTATTCCCTTAGAATACAAACTCATAATTATCACGAGGTCTGAAAATGAAAGCCTTCTCTGCACATAGCACATTAGCTCTATATGCGGACAACCAATCCATTCCTAAAATCATGTTGAAGTCGGTCATATCCAACTTATCAAGTGAGCATTCAACTCATTATCACCTGTGGTCACTGGACAAGGCTCATAAACATAGTTCAAACCCACTCCACTTCCTATAGGGGTGCTCACAGCCAAACATTGAGTAAGTCCCTTAGGTGGAATTCCCATCTTCTTCACAAAAGCCGATGACATGAACGAATGCGAGGCTTCTGAGTCAAATAACATATGTGCAGGCAATAATGATATCAATAATGTACCTGTCACTACACCGGGTGCAGCCTCAGCATCTTCTGTAGTCATAGCAAACACTCTGCCCTGTGGTCTCTAGCCCTGTAGGGGTTGTGCTGGCCTAGGGGCTAAATATGTCTGTTGAGGCCTAGGTGGCATAGTGTAGGGTGCATTACTTGGCCTTCGGTGGGGGTAGGTCCTCACCATGTGGCCCAGCTAATCACAATAAAAACATCTCGGACCCGATCCTAAATACTGTGATGCTACACTAGATCGGGAGGATTGGAAAGTCTGACTAGCATCAGGCCTCCTAAATTGCACTATAGTTGGCTTGGCATAAGGCACTTGGAAAGGTTTGCTGCCTCCTCTAGAATCAGTAGATCCCATTGGCCTCTTTCTCGTTCCTTGCTGAGCCGTGTAGTTATCCCTATGTCAGTCTTCAATAGACTTAGCCACTTAGACCACCTCAGCATATTGCAGTTTCAACCCCATAATGGTTGACCCAATACCTGGCCTCAACCCTTTCTTAAACTTCTTTGCTTTGGCTCTATCACCTCTGCGATGCTCAGGAGCAAAATGGAATAGCTCCTCGAAGCGTTGTTGATATTCGAGCACAGACCGGGAACCTTGAAGCAACTGAGAGAGCTCACTCTCTCTCCTATCCCGAAAGCTTTTTAGAAAATAGTTCTCAAAGAAAGCCCCTTTGAAGTCTGCCTAAGTAGGGTTCGGGTTACTTGCCCTTAGAATAAGCTCGATGGCACTCCAACAATCATCTGCTTCATTCTGTAGCTGATAGCCCACACATAAATTTTTTTGCTCATCGGTGCAGCCCATTAGTCTAAAAACCCTTTTCATTCCACCAATCCATCTTGATGGATACAACGGGTCTTGCCTCGCCTTGGAGAAACATGGGGGCCTAAATCATTGAAACTTCTCCATCATTTTTGTCAAATTTGTCTAGCCCTCTATATGGGCTTGAGCTTGTTTCGGCATCGGATCTTGCACATGCCCATGCACTTATGCCCCACTAGATATTTAAAGGGTAGTCGATCCAACTGGTATTGAAAAGAGAGCTGGTGGAGTAGGAGGTGCAGGCAGTGTATTGTAGGCTTCCATTGTCGCTTGGATTCTATTATCGATCCCGGCCATAAACTAATTTTGTCTTTCTTGCACTTCCTGCATCATGTTATTCATAATGGATGCCACATCCTGGGCCATAAGTATAGGTGGGGCCGGTGGTGTAGTGCAGGGTCTACCCCAATTCCATGTAGGGGAAGCAGGAGGTGATTGGCGTGATTGGGATGGGGGATCGGGTGTTCCAGTGTGACATGATTCCTTGGGATGGGGGATCGGGTGTTCCAGTGTGACATGATTCCTGTGGAGAAATCCGATTAGTACACATGCATAAATAAGGTTGCATGTAATTGGAACACATGCATGCATAGTCGGTCCCACACGTATACGACATTTGAAATTAAGGTTAGAGCATGCATAAGTGGGGTCCACACATAATAGGATCCGATCACGCACATATCCCAAAGACACACCATCAAAGGACCCAAATAAAACTTAGGTTTGAAAAAATTTAACAAGAATTATTTTTCAAATGAATCCACCGGAAACAGGGAGTTAAACCACCGAAAATATGGTTTAGTTGAACTTTTACATAATGTCATTTGCTCCAGTTTGTTTAATTTTCTAGTCTTAGGCTATTTAGGATTTCTTGCTTTCTGTACTTTAATTTTATAAAAAGTGTAAGCTGTGTAATCAAGTTCTTTATTATAATGAAACGGTTTTAACACCTATGCTTGTCTCCTAATTGTACAATTTCTATTATTGTTGTCTTGAGATTTTTATTTAATCCTAGTTTCCCCAAAATCATGGTTTGGTTGAGATTGTGAGTTAAGGCAGAGCTTCACGGCTCCGATACCATAGCTGTCACACCCCACTCTCGATAGACCCAATTTACCATTAGGAATACCGACGGTGTGCGTAAGACACGTACCTATCTTACAACCTACCAGGATCTCTGATAGCAGTACCTTAACATATTCATAATCTCACAACACAAACCAATATAAGTAGCGGAATCAGAGTATAGTAGCAGAATTTATAAATAAAATGGGAAAAACATTTAATGGTAATATAATAGTATTAACCGAGTTATTCTCTTACATTCATCCATGACATATACTATAATTTCAAAAATATACAATTCACAACTATATCCAAAAGTATCAAAAGATGATATACAATCTCACAGTGCGGCATAAGCACAGTGGTCGCAAGCACAGTCCTGGTCATGCTCCTCTACTTCTGGCATCCACCAGTTGCTCACACCGTACTCTGATCCAGAAGATACTAGATCACCCGCCATCGGCACTATGATACCTGCATCATCATTTAAAAAGGGGTGTATACGTGGGGTGAGCTTTCCAACTCACTCAGTGAGGGGTGGGGTCAAGCATATCCAAACAAGTCAATAGCAGTAGTAATTTATGATGTATGATTGTGAAAATTAAACACATAATCCATGATGCTTTTGATGTAGTTCATTTATTTATTATCCACTTGTAACACATCGGCCACGCCGGACAGTTTCCCGCCTCCGACAACAATCACATTATACCACAGGAGTGGCACTTCAGAAAGGCTCATCAAACATACCATAATGGGTTATCCAACAACTCAACCCCTACTGGCAAGGGTGCGTAGCACAGGAAGTGATACCTAACCACATATATACTACATGCCTTCATAATGATATAGTTAGTATGGATTACACGATACCGGAAAGACCTTGGCCACAAAGTGTAATCCATCTTCAAATACAGTTCCAGATACACGATACTAGAGAGACCTTAGCCACAAAGTAAAACCCGAGACTGTTTACCTAATCTAGCATACAAATAGCAGTTGAGTATCGACTACACAACATCGGCAAGACCTCAGCCACGAAGCGTATCCATTTCCAAATGTAGTCCGGGGTACACGATACCAGTGAGACCTTAGCCACAAAGTGTAACCCGCAACTACAACTAACTCTAATGCACATAATCAATGCATGAATGCAACATACATAAGGCAATCATGGCATCGGTACCACCTCGGCCACGCCGAATTCTATCTCACACACACACACATCTAACATACTTACGGTGATCACGATATCGATACCACCTCAGCCACACCGGATCCCGTCATACATTCTATACAATTCATTCATGATCATAAAATGACAATTTCAATTAAACATATAATTCTAAGCATGTGAGCAATTTAATAAATAATAAACATTTATAAAATAAACACAGTCCCTCCCTCAACTGTTTACGATCGACTGTGTTTGGGTTCAAGTACGGCCACTATCGATCAATTCAATTTCAACTTCGAGGCACGTGCACGTCACTATCCTAGAAATAAGGGAATAGTACATCAATACTCATTAGAAACATTGGGAGGGACCCACACAGGTCAGCCCAAAGGGTACAGACACGGTTCTTAGGTGACAATACTGTCACTGGAAACACCCACCGGAAACACCCACTGGAAACAGGGCATTTCCACCTTAAATATTGAGTCTTATTTCCAGTGGAGGTGACAGAGAGCACATTAGCTCATTTGCCCACTGGAAACAACCCACTTAAATAGCTACGGTGCTTCCTGTGCCATATTTTCAATGGACACAGAAAGGTCTAATTCGAAATGGGGCTTTCTGGCTCAGGCCCGATCGTCAAGATTTATTTCATAGAGTTTGTAGGGGAAGTTTCTAGCATCATTCTAAGCCAAGAAATTTCCATTTCCACTAAGCCATTTGGGAGACATGTCGATCGAACGATCGAAACCCTAGTTGATCTTTTAGCATTACATGTTGTGGGAGCTCACCGGGCTTGGTTCGAGCTCAGCAACAACACCGAGAGGGTAGAATACCCATCCTACAACCATAACATAGTGTGTACGCCAAGATTCCATCCATACCTAGCTTTTTCTAGGTCAAAATGAAGAGAGAGACTGGCATGGGAGGTTGTACTTACCTCTGACGGTGATTCTGGCAATAAGGTGGTAGCTGGCACCAAGATAGGCCTTTAATCCCTTCTCCTTCCTCTTCTTCTTCCTTCCTCTCTTCTTTCTCTCCTCTCCTACATTGGGCACAAGGGAAATGAGGAAATGAATCCTCATTTCCCAACTTATAACGTAAGTTGGCCCTTAGGGTCCTTTTGGTTTGGGCCTCTTTTGAACCAATCAGGTTAAAACGAGTTTTAGGGCACGAGGACCCGTACAATTGGGTCCATAAGGTGTTCACATCAAGAGGAAGATGTGGAGGATGATTTGGGATCATCCAAAACCATTTACGATGCGAGTGGTGGGACCTAAGGGCATCAGAACCTCGATAGCAGCCAGTGGACCCATCGAAAACAGGCACCGGATTCATGCCCAGGATGTTTCTGGTGGCTTGTTTTTGGTGGTCAAGACAGCCTGCTGTCTTGACAACTTGCTGTTCCAGGGTTTATCTCGCACAGGTGGTTGTCCTCGGTCATGCCCAAGGCTTTTCGGCAATTATGATGCGTGTCGAAAATCAAGTGTGGGGAGTCAGATCACTTACCATCTAGGATCGGAAGGTATGAATCCCCTCTAATTAGAGAGGCATGAAATGCACGAACATATGGGGTCATCTCTACCCCTTTGGCAATGTGCAGCCACGAGCCAAAACCTAGTTGTACTTCTGATCTTCGATCCGAGGCCTATCACAATAGTTCAAATTAGATTGGATTAGGGCACAGGTGTAACAAACCCCATGCCGAGTTGCAGATATGATTCTCAGTGTTGTGGAGAGTCTTTCCAGAGTACCAATTGGCTCGACCCTCATCCCTTTGAGAAGAGTAACTACAACCCTCCAGCTGGATTTCTCCATAAGTCTTTCTCATTCTTTTTTCAGCCATATTTTTCCAAAATCATAAAAAACCCCAAGAGGTTTTCTAATTTACACAAAAGCCCCTAAGAATGTCAAATTCTCTAAATGACTCCTTCCTCAAGAACTTTGAAGATCTTCATGAGAAAGATGAAGAACTTCAAGGAAAACCTAAAGATCTTCAGAAAAAATTTAAAGAAACTTAGAAAGATGCAAAATGGTTCGGATCTTCAAGAAGATTTTAAAAACCCGAACTCACTCACTCACACTCAGAAAAGTTAGACTGAGGAATAAACAAGGGGGGGGACCATTTTATGGGTAAAAAAAATTTGTTTTCCCAAAAAAAAAAAATTTAAGATTCCAAATCAAGGCTAAAAGTTCAAAGTCCAAATTCAATATTCTACTTCAAAGGTCAAAATTCAAGATTCCAATTCAAAAGTCCAAAGGATTAAAAATCCAAAGAAGAATCAAAGGTCAATAAAATAAGAATCAATTATTAATGTCTTTTATAGAGTTGAAAGAGCAATAAATTTCTTTCCTATAATTGACAGTACCAGATAGCCCGGCTCGGCTTGAAAGAACCTGCCTGGAGGATGAGATAGCCCAGCCTGGTTCGAAAGAACCCACCTGGATGACCAAATAGCTGAGACCGATTCGAAAGAACCCACTTGGAAGACCAGATAGCTAAGACCAGTTCGAAAGAACCCACCTGGAAGACTAGATAGCCTAACCCGGTTCAAAAGAACCCACTTGGAGACCAAATTCCTTGAACTGGCACATGTAAAGCCCATCTAAGGAAAAATCAAAGATCAAAACACTAACATCTTTTACAGGATTGGAAGAGCAGCAAATTCCTTTCTTACAATCGCCAGCCCAGGTAAGTCCTAAAACTCTAAAGTAGTTGAGAGATATTATCTGTTGTATTTTTTAACTCCGTCCTTAATGACAAAAATGACGGCAATACATGCTCTGGGTGACAGAATGTGGTCATTCTTTTTTTTTCCCTTCAGCTATTGGCACAAACCTCTGCCAAAGAGGGGCATTCTATAAACACCAAAAATTTTCACCCTCCTCTAACTATGATGAAATGCAGATCTTAGATGTGACTTCAGGTTTTCGATCAATAGAGATGATGATTGACCCAGAAAACTCAGAAACATTCCCCACCTATCTGAAAATCCTAGAAACCCTCATGCGGGAGAGAAGAGGGTCCAAATTTGACATTTATATACGAAGGATTTTGGTTAAGATGACCATACAGATGGATAGTGCTCAGAAATATGATTCTAAAAATAGATGGCACTTCAAAATTACACTGTCGGATATCCCACAATAGTCCCCAGAAGATTACGTTTTCTCGTACGTGCCGTGCACACTGGCAAGCATGCTGGAAACCTAGAAAAATTCCGTACCTACCCAAATACCCCAAATTCATCCTTTACCTGAAAACCCTGGAAACCCCAGTGTGGGAGAGAAGAGGGTCCAAATTTGACTTTTTACTTACAAAGGAATCCAGTCAATGTGACTGTACGGATGGCTAAAAATACAATTCTGACAATATCTGACATGTCAAAATCAGATCGTCGAATCTCTCGTAATTATCACTAGAAAATTCTATAACACACACACGCATTATGTGCAAGCTTGCCCGCACCCCTGGATAACCATGCATGCGCCCCCACCTACTGCAGTCCCTGTGCCTGCTGGCTGCTACCATCATGCCTACTAGCTACAGCTGATGCACCCATTGGTTATAGCTCGCACGCTCGCTGGCTGCAGTCCACGTGCACTCTGGCTACTGCTAGTGCCCCTGTTGCTGCTGCCAGCACCCCTGCCTGCTGCAGCCGGCTCCTACTACTACATAGCCCATACACGACTGTAGGCCAGCACGTGCATTATACCTGCCCATCTTTGTCCCATGCATTCCCAGCCCATGCATCGTGCCTACCCAACCTGTGCACATTGCCCGCCTATCCTTGCACCATGCTTTCCCTCCCATACATCCTTGTCAGTCATGCCTCGTGCATTTCAACCCAACCTTGTGTGCCACCGTCAATGGCCTGGATTTACGTTCCACTGGCCCAATGGGTGAAGAAATTTCCTATTCACCCATTTTCGTATATGTATTACTCCACTAGCATACCCTATGCTACAATACCCTATGCTACAATCTCCTTTTAGTCCAAAAACCCACTTTTTGCCCCCATTGGCTAAAATTTCTCTCCTCCCGTTTGTCCAAAAACCCAATTTTTACCCATTGGCTAAAATTTCTCTCTCCTCATGTTTGTTCAAAAACCCTCTTTTGTCCATTGGTTGAAAAGAACTCTTCACCCATTGTAGTCCAAAACCCCCTTTTGTCCAGAGGTGAAAAGAATTCTCTCTCCTCCCCTTGGGCTAGAAAATACTATAAATACCCCCTCCTTTGGATTTAAAGACACCAAAAATCACAATCCCACTTAAGAAGTGAAGCTCTGAGCTCTCTCCTCCTCCCCTCTACCTTTGAGTTTCTTCGGGCCTTCAGAGCGATCTTCATCAAGATCCAAAATTTTGTTTATATTTTCAAAGTGTTCTTCGGGATCTTGAAGATCTCTGATCCAAGTTTGTAGTTTAATCAATTTTTTCCAAAAATAGCATGTTTTTTAGTGTTCTAAATCTTTACCCAAAGTAGAATCCCTCCCCCTCTTGAGGTTCTTCGGGTCTACGAAGATATCTTTGTCAAGACCTAGAGTTCTGCTCGGATCTCCAAAGTATTCTTCAGAGCTTTGAGGTTGTTCAATCCATTTTTGGGTCAACCCATTTTTTTTCTAGAAATAACCATTCCCAGTAGAAGCTCTATCTAAATGCTCTTGGAATCTTATCAGAAATAGCCATTCCTAGCAGAAGCTCTACCAGAGTGCCACCTCAGCCTAGCCCTCCCCTAGCATACCCCCAACGGAAGTTTTGCCAGAGTGTCATCTCAACCTGGCCATCCCATAGCCTATCCCTGGTGGAAGCTCTGTCGGAGTGCCACCTCATTCAAAGCCCAAAAATAGCCTTTCATAGTCGAAGCTCTATCCGAATCCAAATCCAAAAGTAACCGTTCCTAGCCAGAACTCTGCCCGAATATCACAATCAAAATCTCTTACAAAAGGAAGTTGGAGGTCAAGACCTTATTCTCCTGAGCTAGGAGAATCCGAAAGACAGTCCAAGATGATACTAATTACGGGCCCACCCCTCTTGACCCAAAACAGGGGTTAAGTTCAGGTACAGTTTCTCAACCGAACTGTCATTATATAGACTTTATATAGAGCTTGTTTTAGTGTACAAAGTCATTTAATTTCAGTCAATGTATATATGTGTGATAACTTAGCCATGCATGTGGAATAGGAATAATTGTGGAAAATGTTCATTCTTACGCATCTAGTAGGAAGACCAGTTGAACCGGGCAGATTGGGTACCTAACGCCTTCCTAATTCTGTAACTTGATACTTATCCTAAATCTTAAGCCAACTTTTGGGCCCTTTTCTCTAGAATTGGGCCCACCCTCGGGTCTTAGGCCCATAATCCTAGGTGGTGACTCCAAATCCTTTTGCATGATCCCGATCCCTTTATTGGACCATCCTCAAACCCCATCTAGAATGATGAACTTTTCACTCTTACGAAATAGGCCTCCACGTATCTTTGAGGGACGATACGGCGGTGCGGGCCCTGCAAGTGAAGCACTCATGACCATTGTTAGTTAAAATGGGAACGGCAAAAAAACAGAGACGTACGGTACGTGTTTTAAACAGATAAAAATGATGAACGGTACGGTCAAAAAAAGGGTAAAAAAAAAGGAAACGTCAAACGGACGGAAACGAACGGTACGAGTATTAAACGTGTAGTTTTCAAAAAAACGAAACCAAAAAAAGGGCAATATATCGTGTTGTAATTTGAGATGCCAATGTTGAACATTGATTATTAAAAAATAACCAACAATACTGGGATTCAAAGGGAGTATGAGAACGCTTACAAGTTCATTTACAAGAGCTGTCGTGATTCTTTTTCCTAGCAAACTCAATTGGTCTAACATGGTTTCAGCATCTCGAAGTGAACCCTCTGCAATCAAAGCAATCAGCTCCAGTGCATCTGATTCAGCATCCAGATTTTCATCTGCTGAAACCTTTTTTAATCTGGTAACAATATCAGCCTCTTTAATTTTGTTGAAGATGTATTTCTGGCACCGTGATAGTACAGTACGAGGAATGCTATCTAGATCTGCAGTAATGAATATGAAGACAACACGCAGAGGAGGTTCTTCAAGAAACTTCATAAATGCTGACCATGTCTTGGAAGGTAACAAATGACATTCATCAAGCACAAGGACCTTGAAACGTGATGCAGGGTTTTTGGACAGATCTTTCAACCAGGACCGAACTTTATCTATTTCTTTCTTATTTGTAGCATTAACTTCTCTGATATCTCTGCTCTTGAAACAGATGATATCAGTGCATTCCCTGCAGAATCCACATGGCTTAGGGTCTTCCCGGAAATTCAAAGCATCAGCAAATATCCTGGCTGTTGATGTTTTTCCAGTTCCACGGGGCCCATGGAAAAGATAGAAAGGAGCAATCCTTCCCCTTGAAATGGCATTAATAAGAGACTGAACCACAATATTCTGCCCAATTATTTCATCAAAGGACCTTGGCCTATATTTCTGGCTCAAGCTTCTAATATGGTCAGGACTCAGGAGTCCCTTCTTCAGTTCCTACTGTTAAAGCTACTAGTTCTAACCCCTCTTGACTTCTGCAGCTTGATGACCATCTCCGTCCATCCAATCGGCTCAACGCTTCCAAGTCAAGCTCGCCAAAATTGGTAGAAAGTTCATCATCACTCTGTCTAGTTTCGATGGATGAACTTGTTGAGCATCCTCTACCATCACAACTGTTGGTCAACAGTGCCAGACCTTCTAAAGATCTTGAAACAAGTTTGTCCTTGCTAGGCCTAGATGCCCGATGCTACGTATACACCCCTCCCTTATGAAAAGAGAAGAGAGAGGAGAGAAGACGGAATGGTGACTCGTGAAGTCATCGATCTCCAGCCGCTACCCTCATAACATGCAATCCAGGATTTGGTTGACAATGGGACCATTGAAGTCAAGGTTAAGCAACCTCCCAATGTCAACACCAATCCACTTCTCGATTATGTGAACAATCTAGATGAAGAAGCCACAGAGAGTGATGCCACTCAACTCATTGTACCCAGAGCTTAGAAGAATCACATGAATCCCCACACTTACAGAAAACTCATGAGTCAAAGGGCCAGAGTCACGAGGACTCCCAAAAGAAGAGAGTTATTAGAACAAGAATCAGAAGATTGGACTTCCACTATTCATCCTTCCTCATCAACAGAAGAATCGACCTTACCATATTACCAACCTCCACCATACCTCCCACCTTCACCATATTACCAACCTCCACTATATCATTAACCTTCAACCCACCATCAAGGAAGAGGAATTTCCTCATCCTATCACCCCTAATCTTCATATCCTACCTCTTACATTACATCACCTTCATACCACCCTGCTTCGTATCCCTCATAACCCTCATACTAATTCCACTCTCAAGATTTGGTGTACAACCCAAAAGAAGGAAGGATGGATGGGTACAATTGGAAGGATATGCTTGCATTACTAGATTCCCCAAAGATGAGTTCATCAACCGTATCAGTGAATGCTTTAGGAGAAGACCAGGAGGGTGATCCCACTTCTCTAATTCATCCTACTATACCTTTAGAGGATAATCCAGAGGTGATTGAAGAAATCACGGATGACCTTCTCAGAGCAGTGATAGCATTGGCAGTGGGAGAAAAAATCAAAGGGCACTCCTCCCTAATCGACATTGGGAGTGACGCAGAAGATGATGAGTCTGGTCTGATCCAACTTTGAGCCAGTGATGTCAAGTCTAACCCTATGAAAATCTTTCGGTCTATATGCTCTGAATACGATAAGCATTTGGATGCAGGGCAATTTGATGGTCAAGAGGAATCTATTGAAGAGCCAAGTGAGGGGGAAATTAGTGAAGAAGAAGATGATGATGACGACGATGAGGACGAGAGCAAAGATGAGAAGGGTGGAGATGACTCTAGCTCTCAAGTTGATGATAAGTACCTATATTGGGATGACTACCAGGGGCCTTGGCACAATGATGAAGATGAAGAATTAGGACACTATTAACCTAGGGATCTGGGAGGATATTCAATGTATGCAATTGGCGAAGATGACCCGATGATTGACCCTACCTATGCAATTCAGTTAGCGCTTATGATTCACATGGAAGGAGATGAGCAGGCACCTATCCAAAAGAACCATTGCACAATTGAAGAAATAGCACTAACTTTCTCAGAAGGAGAATAAGGACCTTTGCCACATCTCCTCATCCATCGAGCCATTGAACTGCTCCTGAATTGGGCTAGCATTGGTGAAGACTTTAAGTTTGCTCATACTATCAAGTCAACCAATATAAATACCACTGAAAAATGCATTAATTCAGTTGTCAAGTCCGTAGTTGAGTCTGTTATTGTGTTTATTGTTTATGATTTTGTGTCGGCCTCCCCTCTCGAGGTGAGTCCAAATTCTGTGTATGTCGAGTCTGTTATTCATTCATGAATGAATGAAATTTCTAATTCTAAGTATGACTTGCCTCCTTTTTCTGATGATGATCTTAATAAATATCAAGAGTTAATAAAACAATGCAAATCAAAGAAAGCCCAACCCATCCATGAGGATACCTGGGTTATTAAACTAGGAACCAACCAATGCCTTCGAGAGGTAAAAATTGGTACCACCCTAGATGATGAAGAAGCAAAATAGATGATTTGTCCTTTGAAGGAGTTTGCCAAAGTCCTTGCTTGGTCTTATGAGAATATGCCTGGTATAGACCCCAATATCATGCATCATCGATTGCTAACCTATCCTGGGGAAAAACTGGTTACACAGAAGCTCCAAAAAATGCACCCAGAATGGAGTGAGAAGATTAGAGAAGAAGTTGGGAAGTAGTGCAATGCAGGATTTCTACAAGTGGCGAAGTACCCCCAATGGTTGGCTAACATAGTACTAGTACCCAAGAAGGATGGCAAGGTACAGATGTGTGTAGACTTCCGAGATCACAACAAAGTAAGCCCTAAAGATGACTTCCCATTACCTCACATTGATGTATTGGTTGACAACACAGTAGGGCATGCCTTGTTATCATTTATGGATGGATTCTCAGGATACAATCAAATAAACATGCACCTAGAGGATCGTGAGAAAATCGCCTTCATCGGAACCTATTGTTACAAAGTGATGCCTTTTGAATTAAAGAATATCGGGGTAACTTATCACAGAGCCGCTACGGTTATATTGTATGACATGATGAACAAAGATGTGGAAGTCTATGTGGATGACATAATAGTGAAGTTGAAAGATCAGCAAGGGCATATTCCCGTGCTAAGGCGATTCTTTAAAAGGATCAAGAAGTATCAGCTAAAGTTGAACTCAGAAGTGTGAATTCGGGGTAACAACAGGAAAGTTGTTAGGTTTCTTGGTGAGTGAATGTGGCATTGAAGTCGACCCTATCAAGATTAAGGTAATCCAGGAGATGCTCACACCTCAAATTGAGAAGCAAATAGGAGGATTTTTAGGTCACATCCAGTACATCAGCAGATTCATAGCTCAATTGACTATAATCTGTGAACCAATTTTCAAGCTACTAAAGAAGGATCAACCCACGGAATGGAATGACCAATTCCAACAAGCTTTTGACAAGATCAAAAGATACCTCATGAACCCACCAGTATTGACACCACCGGTGGAAGGAGAGCCACTTGTGTTGTACTTATCCGTGGGAGAATATTCCATAGGCTCATTGCTAGCACAAAAAGGGACTGAAAAGGGGGCAGAGCATGCCATATATTACCTCAGCAAGAGGTTCCTGGAGTATGAGACATGGTACACATCTTTTGGAAAGAACTTGTGCCGCATTGGTTTGGGCAACAAAAAGGTTGCGACACTACATGGTAGCCTATTCGGTATGTTTGATCTCCAGAATGGATCTAATCAAGTACCTCTTTGAAAAATCCACCTTAAGAAGGAGGATGGCCTGTTGGCTACTTTTTCTATCAGAGTTTTACATCACATATGTTACTTAGAAGTCTATTAAGGGGCAAGCTATAGCCAATCATTTGGCTGCACACCCTGTGGAAGATGGAAGGGCCCTGGATGATGCCTTTCTTAATGAAGAGATCACAACAATAGAAAAAGAAGACAGCTAATGAATGGCAATTATTCTTTGATGAAGTGGTATATCAAAAGGGGTGTGGTGCGGGAATATTGCTTGTCACTCTTGATGGCCTTTGTTTACCTTCATCATTCTGCCACGATTTCCTAATACCAACAACATTGCTAAATGTGAAGCTTGTGGGTTGGGACAAGAAATGACCTTGACCATTAGGGTTAAAAGGATCAAAGTGTATGGAGATTCATCTATTGTCATTTGTTAGATGTAAGGAAAGTGGAAGACTAGAGATAAAAAACTGAAGCCATATCAAGAACATTTGGAAGAGGTGATTGAACACTTTGAGAAGATCTCGTTCGAATACTTCCAGAGACACAACAACAGGTTTGTTGACGCTCTCGTAACCTTGGCTTCCATGGTAGAATGCAACCCTATGGCTAGGGTCCAACCATTCTTGGTAGAATAAAGAAGCATGCCCATTTATCAGAATTTGGTGAACTCTCTCACTATGGATGGTCGGTCTTGGTTTGCTCATATAGTGAATTTCATCAGAGAAAGGAAGTATCCGAGTGGAGCAACTGACAGAGAAAAAGAGTTTCTAAGGAGATATACTACCCAATTCATTCTTTAAGAGGATTTATTATACAAGAGATCCTATGACGGAATACAACTGTTGTGTGTGGATGAGGAACAAGTAGCAACAATCATGGAAGAAATTCATCAAGGCCTTTGTGGACCCTATATGAATGCCAAGATGCTAGCTAAGAAGATTCTCAAGCTAGGATACTATTGGAATACAATGGAAGTAGACTGTGTAGGCTTTGTCAAGAAATTCCACAAGTGTCAGATATTTGTCAACATCATACATATCCCACCAATAGAGTTGTACTCACTTAGTTCTCCTTGGCCATTCTCCACTTGGGGCATTGACATCATTGGAAAGGCCAACCCCAAAGCATACAATGGACACGAGTTCATCTTGGTAGCCATTGACTATTTCACTAAGTGGGTAGAAGTTCAGTCATATATAGTCCTCACATCTGCTAAAGTAGTAAAGTTCATCCAAGAAAATATCATTTCCCGATATGGAGTACCTTAAGAGCTGATATCGGATCAAGGATCCCACTTCTGTGGCAAGACTAACAAGATCTGCACAAAGTTTGGTATCAAAAGGCATCTCTCTACCACCTACTGGCCATAGACCAATGGGGCAGTAGAAGCAGATAACAAGAACATCAAGGTGATTTTACAGAAAATGGCTAAAACACACAAGGATTGGGCAGATAAGTTACCCCTTGCTTTGTGGGCATATCAGACTTTTGTACGATCTTGACAGGGGCAACCCCTTTTTCTTTGGTGCATGGGATGGAGATAGTTCTACCCATAGAAATCCTAGTACCATCCCTGAGGGTGCTTCTTGATAATCAATTACCTGAAGGAGAATGGGTGAAGGCCAGACACGATGAACTCAATTTCCTCGATGAAAGGCATATGAAGGCCATAGATAATTTGAAGAAATATCAATTGAGAATGGCAAGGGCCTCAATAAGAATGTGAAGCCTCGTCACATATAAGAAGGTGAATTAGTTCTTCGAGAACAAAGAGCTCCAATTCATGACCAAGAGAGAAATTCAGGCCCAACTGGAGTGGCCCATTCACTGTTAAAGAAATTCTATCAAGCAAAGTTGTGACACTTATAGAGCACAACGGAAAAGAAATACCCGGACTAGTCAACATGGATCAACTCAAGAAATACTATGTCTGAAAGGGTGAATAGCCCGAACTATGTCAGACCTGATTCCTCTCAAGGGATACGCAAGCAACTTAACATGTGCAAGTGCGGGCTCAATAACCTCAAGGCGATAAATTGGTTCCTAAATTAATAATCAAGGTATCTTAAAAGATCTTCATAGTTTGTGTCCCCCAAGAATCGCTATTTGGTATACAAGGCCATTAGGTATCTATCATTCGCCTATTGCTCTATCAATTCTTATCCAGAATTTTATCCCCCAAGAATCATCATTTGGCATGCAAGGCCATTAGATATCCATCATTCACCTATGGTCTGTCTAATCCTTATCCAGGATACTATCCCCCAAAATTCACCACCCGAAAATAGTTTATCAAGGCCAGTTTATTCCCCATCCTTGATCAGTAAAAAAAAAAAAAAGATAACTTGATGCAGCAGTGGTAAAGATTTGGTTGTGTCAATAGTTAATGAGTAATGCTTTGAAAAATGAACACATCTTCTCTTTGCTTGTGATAATAGTAGGATAAGTTATGAGTTCCTTAGATGAAACATTGAGGAAATTGAACTTGGACATAAGCATAGTGGCACCAGGACTGCTAGAATCCATGAATATGTCAATGCTCAGCCAATTGGATGTATTGAGCTACATCATCATCTGCTCCGATAGGTGCCACAACATTGGGATGTCGATCTTCATATATTTCGATTTGGGTTGGTGGAGATCTATCAACTCTTGAGGAATTTTGAGTTTACATGTTATCCCCACCTAAGGGCAAGTTGATTCAACCATCTTTGAAGAAAGATCACTCAAAAGGAATTTAGGACTTTTTCGGATGGGAAAAGGAGGAAATGAAGCAATTCATCAGATATGGAAAGATTGACATTCTCAAGGTGGCTAGGATCTTCATTTAATACCTACAACTAGGGGAAATTCATTAGCAAAGATCACAAGATGCTTACCTTCTATGCATGATAGCTTGCTATGTTCTCCGGACTCCAAGACGTGGAGCACCAATTGTTCTAATAGAGGTGGTAAAGCAATTAAAGAAAGGAGGAGATATCATTCATATAGTCCTTGCAGAGACATTCAAAGGACTTGATGACATGAGCCATCGCCATAGGTTTGGACTCGATCATTATCATGGAAGTCCCCTCATTTTCCAACTCTGGCTACTTGATAAGCTAAAGCTAAACAGGCCATTAAATGGAGGTCAACTTGGGGTTCTTAGTTACCAAGAAAGGAGAGAAGCCACGGAATTCAAACTCATTGATGATTGGAAAGAATACCTACAAGGAAGAACTACAAAGGACATTGCATGAAAATGCTCAGGAAAGCCATAAGAAGACCTTCTGATGAAGACCCCTGGCTATAACTACGTCAGGTTGATGGGATTGACTCACACATCCTTTTATTTGCCTATGTACATCAGTCAACAATATAGGCTCAGGACGATGGACCCAGAGGAGTTAGTGAACTTTCACCCACCCCAAGAGTTGTCTCCCTACTTTGTTACTTACCTATCTTGTCTATAGTAGGAAAGTTGTTTCCCTTCCCATGTAATTCACTCGATAGAAGAATAAGGAAGTATTTGGATTTTTGTGTTATCTCGATTATTCTAATGAAGACTTGAGTTGTGAAATTGATTATGCCTACATATTTCAAGTCATAATCCTAGGGTCCCAATCCTGAGCTCGCCAGCCTCTGTGCCTAGTCCTCAACATGCCTCTGTAAATGGGCAATCTCTCATCGGTAGGAGCTAACTTGTCTCCTAAGAGTATCATTCTTCCTTTCCTGGAGAACACGTGGAATGGTCAAGAAAATAAACAATAAAAGAGCAAAGAGGCTAAGGAAAGGAAAGTACCCTCTCAAACACAACCTTAGACAAACCCTGATGCATCCTCTAGAGTACGGTATAAAGCTCGGGAGACACCTGAGAACAAGCATGTTAGTCAAAAGAATTAAGAATCAGTTCAACAAGAAGTATTTTGATACTCACATAGTCATATGGGATGGGAAGTCTGAGGGAGGCATCTCTATCTACTCAATGCTCCAGAATCTGAGGAATACCCGGACGGGTCACACTGGGATAAGACCAACCTTGGAATCCACTGAAGGGACCGACAGCCATCTGAAGAGGCCCCCTCATAATAATGGAAGCCTCGACCTGAGATGAGGAGGTAGCAGCTGCTAGACCAAGTGGGAGGGGGAGCCACATATCGTGCCCTTCACTGAAAGAACATCAATAAAAAAAGAGAAGAATTTGAAATATGAAAAAAATGTTCAAGAAAGGAAAGATACTAGTGGCCCCCTGGGACCAAAGGGAGCACAAGTGGTCTCCTTCTTAAGGAAGGCCTCATAATCCCTGCTATCATCCAGCATACAGTCATCCCACACTCTACAGCCCAGATCTCTACCTGACTCTCAGGGAGATGCTCCAGGTAAAGCATGGTCGACTGAGGGAAACAAGGAGGAGAGCATACAGTAGGATTGGACCACAATATGCTCCCCCAAATACTAGGCATGGCCCCAAATACCCCTGAATAGTGCCCAACTCTCTGTCAAGCACTTGACCTGAGCAAACTCATCAGGGAAGAAGCATTGGAAACCTCAGAATGGCCTCTATTTGACCTACAAAATGAAGAAGAAGTAAGTACAAAGCAAAGAAAAAACTTGATATTAGATTGTGACTTACCTCTGTGAGATCGTCCAGAAGAGAAAGATGAGTGGTCTCAGCGGGATAGTGTTGGCTCCTCGATACCCGACTATCTCCCCATATGCTTGCCATGGGGAAGGGCAAACTCATAGGGTCCTTCATCACAGGGGCAAAGACCTCTTGGTGCTCATAGCACCAAGGCTGAATTGAGATATCACAAGTAAGGATGTGCAATGAAAGAAAAGAGAAGAGAACAAAAAGAAATACAAAGTTACCTAAAGAATGTAGCCTGCCCCCTTGAGGCCCCTATCTCCATATGCCAATAGGTCTAAGGTCCACAGAAGATATGCATAGGCAGCCTTGCCCCAATCCCAAGAGTCTATCTCTTGAATGTTCCGAAAGAGGGCAGCCAGGAAAATATCTACTCCACCTCAGAGATCACTAAAGAGGCACCGAGCCACAGCAAATAACATGAAAGAGTGAGTTACCTATGCAAGGTTACCCAGGTTCACTCTCAAGTCCCTCATCCAACGGGCAGTAATCACACTAAGGCGGATATGTGTATCATCGCCCGAAATCTCAATACGCATGAGCTCTAGGAACTCCTGCACTGACAATGTCTAGGGAAGCAAAAGAGGCCTCCCCCCTAAGGGTATGCCAGTCAAGGTTTAAAAGCATAAAGGAGTGATCATGATCGCACCGGTAGGAAGATGAAAGGAATGGGTGCTCGTCCACCACCTCTTCACCAAAGCCCCCGCCACCATCGAGTTGAATTTTCTAGTCTCTAGTAGAGCCAGGTGACATAGGTAGGTAGAATTTATTTGTCCCTGTGCTCTATGAGGGAGCATCTTGTACCACTCCCGAGCAGGATTGGAATGGCCATCCCTAGCCAATGTGGGAGGCGTCCCATCATCATACTCCTACAATAAATACAAAAAATGAACAATAAATAAATAAATGCAAAAATAAAAAAAATAAATAAATGCAAAAAATGAACAAAAAATGAATAAATGCAAAAATGAACAAAAAATAAATGAATGCAAAAATTTTTTAAAAATGAAGGGAAAGACTTACCCATTCGCCCCACGCTGTATTACAAATGTGGTGTCGGGACCTAGCAAGTGTCTGCCTGACATACCAATCAGCAAGACTATCATCCCCTTGAGAGGAAGTGTTGCATCTCTCTCTAATACCCAGTCGGATCTCTCTCGGAGTCCTCTTTCTTCTGTCAGACATATTTCTCATAATTTTTGAAGAACCCCAAGAAGTTTCACAATTTGCAAAGAGCCCAAGAAGCTTCACAAATTGTAAAAAACCCCATGAAGTTTCACAAATTGTAAAGAACCCCAAAGAATTATACAATTTACAAGGAGGCTAGGAAAGACTTCAAATTCTCTAAATGGCCCCCTCATCAAGAATTATGAAGAACTTCAAGGAGACTATGAAGAACTTCAAAGGAAAACTCAAAGAAAACCCAAGAAAATGCAAAAATTTTGAATCTTCAAAGAAACTCTAAACCCGTGTTCATCCACTCACAAATCATTCCAAACTCAGTAAACTTGGAACAATGAGTGAACAGGAGGTGGGGGGACCATTTTATGGTTAAAAAACTCATCCACCACCAAAAAAAAAAATCTAATTCCAAGGTGTAACTTAAAAGTTCTTACCACCAAAAAGAGAAATTCAAAATAAATCCTCATGGTAGGTAAAATTTGGATCACATGGCAAGTAAAATATACTCGGTAGATAAAAACACATGAAAGTGAAATTGGTAGATGAAAAGTCAAAATTGGTGACGTAGATGGAAATTACCACACAAAGATTCCAAATCAAGCATCAAAGTTCAAACCAAAAGGGAAAGAATCAAGATTCCAAATCAAACTCAAAAATTCAAAAATCAAGATTCCAAATCAAAGTCAAGAATTCAAAGATCAAGATTCCAAATCAAAGTCAAAAATTCAAAGAATCAAGATTCCAACTCAAAGTCAAGAATCAAGATTCCAAATCAAAGACCAAAAAGCTCAAGAGCTAAAATTCAAAGTTCAAGAACCCCACTCAAGAAAAGAACCAATCTCGTTGATTTGGCCCCAGGAGGCCCAATCTCATTGAATCGGCTCCGAGTGACCTGATCTCATAGACCAAATCCCTAGGACTGGTGGATGGAAGTCTAGCATAGGAAGAACATTTTTCATGTACTAACATCTTATGCAAGGAGGGCTCAAAACTTTGTAAATGATAAACCAAATCCCTAGGACTGGCGGATAGAAGTCCAGCCTAGGAAGAACATTTTTCATGTACTAACATCTTCTGCATGGAGGGCTCAAATCTCTGCAAGTGATAAATCAATCCCTAGGACTAGTGGATGGAAGTCCAACCTAGGAAGGACATTTTTCATGTACTAACATCTTCTGTAGGGAGGGCTCAAATCTCTGCAAAATGATGCTTCAATCCCTAGGACTGGAAAATGGAAGTCCAGCCTAGGAAGAACATTTTTCATGTAGTAACATCTTCTGTAGGGAGGGCTCAAATCTCTGCAAATGATGGATCAATCCCTAGGACTGACAGATGGAAGTCTAGCTTAGGAAGAACATTTCAGATACTAACATTTTATGCAGAGTGTGCTCAAATCTCTACAAATGATAAATTAATTCCAAGGACTGGTGGATGGAAGTCTAGCCTAGGAAGAACATTCTTCATGTACTAAATTTTATCCAGGGAGGGCTCAAATCTCTGCAAATGATAAATCAATCCCTAAAACTGGCGGATGGAAGTCTTGCCTAGGAAGAACATTCTTCATGTACTAACATTTTATGTAGGAAGGGCTCAAATTTCTGTAAAACGTTAGTTCAACATCTTCTAATAGGATTGAAAGGGCTCAAATTTCTTTCCTGCCATCAGCGGACCAGATAAGTCCTCAACTTTAAAGTAGTTAAGAGATATTACCTGTTGCACTTTTAACTCTGTCATTGATGAGCAAGATGATGGCAGTACATGCTGTGGGTGACAAAATGTGGTAGTTCTTTTCTTCTTCCTTCGGCTGTTGCCATAGGCCTCGGTCAAAGAAGGGCATTCTGTAGACACCCAATTTTGTCACCCTCCCTCGGCTATGATGACATACGGATCTTGGATGTGACTTTTATTTCCAATTGATAGAGATGATAACTGACTGAGGTAGCTACTCCCAGGAGTATTCCACACTCACCCAAAATTCCCAAAAAACCCATAAAAGAGAAAAGAAGGGTCCAATTATGACATTTCATATACGAAGAAATCTAGTTGAAGTGATTGTATAGATGTATAATACTCAAAATTATGATTCTAATGATATATGGCACGTCAAAATCGGACCATCGGATCTCTTGCAATCATTCCCAAAAGTCGTACCCATGCCTTGCCTTGAGAGCCCAAACCCCGTCTATGTGAGCACCCATACCTTGCCTTGAGTGCCCAAACCATGACCATTTGAGCCCTAGGTGCACAAGGCCAAGCCTCGTGTGCACATAACCAAGCCCCGCGTGCACACGACTAAGCCCCGTGTACACACGACTAAGCCCCGTGTACACACGACTAATCCTCGTGTGCACATGGCCAAGCCCTGTGTGCACTCAACCAAGCCCCACATGCACAAGGACAAGCCCCGTGTGCACCCGACCAAGCCCCATGTGCACACGACCAAGCCCCGTATACACACGATCAACCCCTGTGTGTACCCGACCAAGTCCCGTGCATTCCCGACTGAGTTCTAGCACCATCTTTGAGTTCTTGCACCCATGTCGAAGCCTAAGCACCCATGTAGTAGCCCCAACACCACTATCGGAGCCCCAACACCACTGCTAGAGCTCCTGTAGCCTTTTTGGAGCCCCGATGGCCCTGTTGGATCTCCAGTACCCATGCTGGACCTCCAGCACCCCTACTAGAGCTTTTACACTCCTACAAAAACCTTCACCACTCCCATCGATGATTGGAATCCCCCTTTTATTAGCCAGAACAGAGAAGGAATTCCCTCTTCACCTGCCTATGTACCCTACACCACGGCCTCCTATTTGTCCGAAAAGGAATCTTTTTACCTTATTGGTCCAAAAAAATTACTTTCACCCCATTGGATTTTTTTATTACCCTTCACCCCATTGGTTTAGAAAAATTACTTTTTACTACCATTGGTTAAGAAATTTTCTCTCTCCTCCCTATTGGTTTGAAAATTCTATAAATACACCCCTCCTTTGGATTTAACACAACAAAAAACACAAAAACACACCAACATTACCCCACAACACCCCATAGTAGTGAAGCTCTGCCCTCTCTCCTCCCCATTCCCCCCTTGAGGTTTTTCAAGTCTACGGAGAGATCTTCATAAGATCCGAAGTTTTATTCGGATCTTCGAAGTGTTCTTCGGGGCTTTGGGACTCTTCAATCCTTTGCTTTCTTTGAGTGAGACTTTTAGGAAAAGTTCCCTCCTAACCCTCCAATAGCCTATCCCCAACGGTAGCTCTGTCTAAGTGCCACCTTAGCTAAAACCCAAAAATAGCCTTCCCTAGTTGAAGCTCTATCCGAATCCAAATCTGGAAATAGCCTTCTCTAGCTGAAGCTCTGTCCGAATCCAAATCCAAAAGTTATCATTCCTAATCAGAACTCTGTCCAAATATCATCATAGTCAGCATCTCTTGAGAAAGGAAGTTGGAGGTTAAGACAACTTCCCCTGAGCAGGTAGAATCCACAAGAAAACTCATACCAACATCAACCAGGGTTCCACCCCTCTTGACCCGAAACAGGGGTCAAGCTCAGCAATTATTTCTCAACAAAATTAGCACAATGTAGACTTTATATTAACCTTATTTTAGTGTACATAGTTATTTTAGTCCAGTTAATGTAAATATGTGTGATAACTTAGCCATGCATGCGGAATAGGGATAATTATGGAAAATGTTCGTTCTTAAGCATCTAGTAGGAAGAACGGTTGAACCGGATAATTTGGGTGCCTAAAACCTTCCCAATTTTACAACTTGACACTTATCCTAAATCTCTGGACTAGACCAAATTTTGGGTCCTTTTCTTAAGAATTGGGCCCACCCTAGGTCCTAGGCCCATAATCCTAGGTGGTGACTCGAAACCCTTTTGTATGATCTCGATCCTCATATTGGACCATCATCAAATCCCCATCTCGATTGACAAACTTTACATTCTTGCGAAATAGGCCTCCACGTATCTTTGAACGACAATGTGACAGTGTGGGGCCCGCGGGTAAGCACACACGACACACCCCTCCCTCATGAAAGAGAAAGAGAGGAGAGAGGATGGAATGCAAGTCCTTTTTTTCCCCCCAAAGGGGAAGTGAGAACATTCTCATTTTCAGCCACTACCCTCACAAAGTTTTGCCAGACTATTAACTCGGGAGTCATTCTTCTCTAGCCGAAACTCTGTCCAAATATCCGAAGACCATTACAGACAGCGTCTCTAAAGAAAGAAAGTTGGAGGTCAAGACCACCTTCCTTTGAGCTTGGATAATTCACGAGAAAGTCCATATCTGCACCAGTTAAGGCCCACCCCTCTTAACCCAAAGCAGGGGTTAAACTCAGGTATAATCACTTAGAGGTGTCAATTCTAAGCCCGCACCAGTAGGTCTGACCGATCCTGACATGTTTATGGCCTAACCTAGACCGACCCGATTAATAAACTTGTCGGGCTTGAACCTAACACATATATAAACAAGTAGGACACGGTGTAGCCACCTTGCCCGATGGGTGCCCGACTGGCCCGACACATTTAGAAGCCCGATTTGAACTGACTCCTTTAAGCCCAACCTAGCCTGACCCTTTTAATACTATTTGTATTTTTTTAATATTTTTAATTCTATTTGTATTTAGTGCCAAGGCTATGTGATAGGTACAATTGAGAGGTGGTGATTGTTATCTGAGCATTCATCTTTTTTTATGAGTAGTTTAATTGATTTGAACTTGCTAAACTTGGCTTGTGTAGGAAAAATTTAATTGATTTGAGTTTCGCGAGTTAAAGATTGGGTACCTTAGTAACTTAGTTGCTTTGCCCATCTTTGGCTTAATCCATTTTAACTTTGGGATCTTTTTCTTTCCTAAGCCCATCTTTGCCTCATTTTATTGATATTCCTTTTCAAGCACATTTAAGAGACCAATTTCAAAGAGGACTTGTTTAAAGCCCATTTAAAGTTAAATAGGTCTATAGCCTTATTAAGACCCATTTATGGTTACCCAATTAAAGGCTAAGATTGACCGGCCTGATTATTAAGCGTACCATACCCGCACTAGCTGAGCCCTTTTAGCTAAATGGGCATTCACAGTGTAGCCTTAGAAATTGGTCGAGCCTGACTGAGCCTGACTGAGACCAGCCCAACCCTACCACTTGACACCCCTATAATCACTCACCCAAATTAGCATAATGTAGATTCTTTATTGACCCTGTTTTAGTGTACATATGTAAGTAATTCTTTTATTAGTGTATATATGTGTCATAATCTAATCATGCATGCGGTATAGAAATAATTGGGGAAAATGTTTGTTCTTAAGCATTTAGTAGGAAGATCGATTGAACTTGGTAGATTGGGTGCCTAACACCTTACCAATTCTATAACCTGCCACATACCCTATTTTCTGGACCAGACCAACTTCTAGGCCCTTTTCTTAGGAATTGGACCCACCCCAGGTCCTAGGCCCATAATCCTAGCTGGCGACTCTAAACCCCTTTTGTACGATCCCAATCCCCCATTGGACCATCATCAACCCAAGGAGGCTATACCTCCAAACCACTCCTCTCAAGAAAAAGAGAGAGGAGCCATGTGAAATAGGTCCCCACGTATCTCCAAGCAATGATATGGTGTACGGGGCCCGTGGATGCACACACCAGAAAAGAAAGACATAGAGAAAAGAGGAGAGAGGGCCAAAAGAGGGGAGATTCTCTGACCACTACCCTTCAATGGTTGACTTTAATTTTGGAGTAATATTTTAGAATTTTCTCCTATGTGTTAGAAAATCTAGAATGATTATATAATTGTTTAATTGATTATGTCAATCTCTTAACTTGCTATATTTTGAATTATGTTATAATTTATAGAATTGGAAATTGGATATTTTTTATTGATAGTGTGGTGGGATCCAGTGTAGGTGAGTTGATTCCAGTACCATGATCGCCATATGGATGTTGCATCCATGCATTTGGTTGTGCATTAGATTGTATAAAGTTATGAATTGCACTTTGTGGCTGATGGTGATTCCAGTGTCATGCACCCCAGGACTATACATGAAAATGGATATGTTTTGTGGCCGATGGTGATTCCTGTATCACGTAGCCTATACTCAACTGTTTGTATGCTAGATAGGCTTGGACATGGATGCGATGTGGCTGATGGTTGATTCCGGTATCGTATGCCATGATACCTAAATCATTATGCAAGGCATGTAGTATATTGCGGTTAAGTTACATTCCCAATACTACATCCCCTTTCCAATAGGGGGTAAGGTGTTGGATAACCAACTATGGTATATTCCATAAACCTTTTCGGAATCCCACTCTGCGGTACGATGTGATTGTTGCTAGAAGTGGGAACTAGTCTAGCATGGTCGATGGTAATTACGATGTCGTGACTACCAGGAGGGGGTTATCAAGGGTTTTCTAGGCGATCAATGGTCGCATTCCAGGACCGAAAAGTTCCTAATCATGATTAGGGTTTGTATCACTGGGTGACCGATTGTGAGTTCCAGGACTAGGGATACAATCTAATGCATAATAATAACATGAACCCAACTTAGTTGTATGTTAAGAGGTTTAATAATTAAATGAATTACATCATTCACATCATGGACTATGTATTTAAATTTTGTATTCATTCATCATGGGTTATTTGTAAGTGTATGCATGAACCCCACCCCTTACTGAGCTAGTTTGAGCTCACCCCACATATATGTTGCTTTTTAGATGAAGATGCAGGTACAGTAGATGCTGTTGGGATGTGATTCTTCTGACTCTCCTTTCTCAAGCATAAATGCTCTCTCCACAAAATGGTCTAGGAGTCCATGCAACTCTTTCGCATGCATCTCTTGGAAAAACATGTAGATGTGCCTCTTCTTGTCTAATGGTAGATGTAAGCACCATACCAACCTCATTTTCTCCTCCCATTCCCTTTTAAGAAGGATCTAAGGGTTGACTAGCTTCTTAAATTGGGCCAGCATAGTGGGATTAAGGGGGAATTTTCACCTTCAATAATCATGATCCTTGATATATTGAAGTTTTAGTCATCCTTCTCTGCAAGCTGAAGTTGTTCTAACTCATAGTGGACCCCATCAAACTTGTCTTGAAAGAATATCTCAGACCCTGGCTAAATGTAGGCCACTACCTTACCAAACCAAAGTTTTGCATTCTCGCAGAATGGGAAATCTTCTCCTTCCTTCACAAAATAGCCATAATGGTAGGGTAGTATGCTACCATTGGCTTCTCATTGTATGCTTTTTGCTCAAATCCTTGGTACTCCAATCCTTCTCTTCCTTTGGCTTCAACCACTATGGGGAACTTAGACACACCCTGGTGATAGTTACCTAGCCCCATACTCAGGAAGTACTTTATATAGCCCACTGATGGACTCCAGATGGTTTCATAGTTCGTAAGCATAGGTTCCTTCTATCTCAAATCCACTGAGGCATATCTCTTCTTCCTGTTCCCCCCCTTTCTCAATATTGGCTAGGGTGTTAACCAATTCTGGATCCCCTGACATAGTTATCACTTATCCTTTTTGCATGAACTTTAACTTCTGATGTACGCTGGAAGATAATGTCTTGGCTTGATGCAACCATGGCCTTCCTAAAAGTATATTAAAGGAAGTCAGTATATTTATCACTTGAAGTCAATGTCAAACTTTGTCAGGCCCATCACCACAGTTGTTGTCCCCAGAATTTCCCTCTTAGTGTTGTCATAAGCTTGCATGGTTTGGTTTGATGGCCCCATCTTCTCCATATCCAGACAGATGCTCAAAACTGATCTTAATGGCAAAACATTCAGGGCAGACCCATTACCAATCAACACCTGTGGTACAACCTTGTCATGGCATTCAACAGTTATATACAAAGTTCGGTTGTGTTTAATCCTTAAATGGATAGCTCAAAATCAGAGAACATTAAGGATAGCACCGCATATGTTGCCCCTACTATCTGAGAGAGTTGTTTTGGGTTAATTTTGATGGGAACTTGTAAACTGGCGAGAGATTTGAGCACAACTTCTTTGTGTGAAAGGGAGGCCATCAACATACTCTAAATGGAAATGTTGGCTTACACCTTCTTGAGCTATTGGTTCTGTACTGAAATGCTTCTCTGTCAACCCATTATTTTTGGGTTGTTCCACTACTAGTGATTTGTTCTTGAACTCCTTTCTACTCCATGTCTCTATTATACTACTGGGATTTTTTATGATGATTTCGGTGGGATGCCCCTCATATTCACTGTTAATGTCAATGATGGTATTGATTCCAACCATAAGGGCACCTTCTTCCACAAGCTTTTTGGGCCCTTTCTCATGGCCGAGGGTTGTGAGGGTAGTGGCCAGAAAAAAGACCTTTTGGGGTCTTGGCCCTCTCTCCTCCTTTTCTCTTCCTCAAGGAGGGGTGTGTCGTGTGTGCTTACCTGCGGGCCCTACACCACCGTATCATGACTTGGAGATACGTGGAGGCCTATTTCGCAGGAGTGTAAAGCTCATCTTTGAGACGAGGATTTGATGATAGTCCAATACGGGGAATTGGGATCATACAAAAGGATTTAGAGTCATCACCTAGGATTATGGGCCTAGGACCTAGAGGCGGGCCCGATTCCTGGGAAAAGGGCCCGAAAGTTAGTCTGGTCTAGAGATTTAGAGTATGTTTCAGGTTGTAGAATTGGGAAGGTGTTAGGCACCCAATCTACCTGGTTTAACTGGTCTTCCTACTAGATGCTTAAGAACAAAAATTTTTCATAATTATTCCTATTCCTGCATAGCTAAGTTATCACACATATATACATGGGCTGAATTTAAATAATTATGTACACTAAAACGAGGTCAATATAAAGTCTACATTATACTAATTTGGGTAAGAAATTATACTTGAGCTTGACCACTGTTTCGGGACAGTGTAGAGTGCATAAGTAGGTGAATAGAAAATCTCTTCACCAATCTAGTTATTGGAATGCATATTCCGATCATTAATGACAGCACACAAGGCTAGGCGGGGGTGCACGAGGCATGCATGGGTGCACGAGGTAGGTAGGGGCACACGTGAGGTAGGCGAGGAGCGCGTGAGGCATACAGGGCACATGGGTAGGCAGTGCATGCACGAGGCAAGAAAGGCGCACAGGGCAGGCAGGGTGAGCATAGGGCGTTGGCAGGGGCACGCAGGGCTGGTAGGGGTGCTGGGCATTAGCAGGGGTGCGGTGCTGGCATGGGCGTGTGGGGCTGGCAGGGTCACATAGGGCTGACAGAGGCATGGGGCACTGGTAGGGGTGTGTAGGGCAGACAAGGGTGAGTGGCACTGGCAGGGGCACCAGAGGTTGGTGAGGGCACATAGGGCCGATAGGAGTGTGGGAGGTTGGCAGGGGCGAGGGAGGCTGGCAGGGCACACGAGGTTGGCAAGGGAACGCAGTGCTGGCAAGGGTGCATAGGGCTGGCAGGGGCGCATGGGGTAGGCAGTGTGTATGCGAGGTAGGCCAGGTGCATGCTGGGCAGACGGGGTGCATGCGAGGTAGGCAAGGATGCACGTGACTAGATGTTTCAAGATGTAAATTTCCACGAGCGATTGCAGGAGATCCGATGGTCCGATTTTGATGTACTATATATCATTAGAATTATAATTCCAAGTATTATGCATTCGTACGGTCACCTAGGACGGAATTCCTTTGTATATGAAACGTCATAATTGGACCCTTTTTTTTTCTTACATGAGATTTATAGGTTTTTTTTTGGGTGAGCATAGAATGTTTCTGGGTTAGATTACCTCAATCAATTATCATCTCTATCGATCAGAAGTAAGAATTTGCATCCAAGATCCGTAATTCATTATAGCCAGAAGAGGGTGACAAAATTGGATGTCTACAGAGTGCCCCTCTTTGGCTGAGGCCTGTGCCAGCAGCTGAAGGACAAAGAAAAGAAAGACCACATTTTGTCACTCGAAGCATGTACTACCACTATCTTTCTCATTAATGATGCAGTTGAAAATGCAATAGGTAATATCTCTTGACTAATTCAAAGTTTAGGATTTACCTGGGTTGCCAATTGTAGGAAAGAAATTCGCTGCTCTTCCAATCCTATAAAAGATGTTAGTACTTGATCTTTGACTTTTCCTAGGCTAGGCTTCCATGTGCCAGTCTAGGGAATTTGGTTTTTAGGCTAGGTCTTTCGAACCAATCTAGGCTATCTGGGACCATTGATTACAAAAAATAAATTCTTCGATCTAATTTGAACTGTTGTGACAGGCCTCGGATTGGAGATCGAAAGTACGACTGGGTTTTAGATT
The DNA here is from genome assembly GCF_013358625.1 of Macadamia integrifolia. Classification (NCBI taxonomy): domain Eukaryota; kingdom Viridiplantae; phylum Streptophyta; class Magnoliopsida; order Proteales; family Proteaceae; genus Macadamia; species Macadamia integrifolia. The sequence goes on along the minus strand of NC_056559.1, from coordinate 33,509,159 downwards.
ATGGCCGCACATTGCCAAAGGGGTAGAGATGACCCCACATGTTTATGCATTTCATGCCTCTCTAACTGGAGGGGATTCATACCTTCCAATCCTAGATGGTAAGTGACTCGACTCCCCACACTTGATTTCCGATACGCATCATAATTACCAAAATGCCTTAGGCATGTTTGAGGGCAACCACCCATGCTAGACCAACCCTGGAATAGTAAGCTGTTAAGACAGCAGGCTATCTTGACCACCGAAAACAAGCCACCGGAAGCAGCCTGGGTATGAATCCGGTACCTATTTTTGGTGGGCCCACTGGCTACTGTTGAGGTTTCGATGCCCGTGGGTCCCACCACTCGCATCGTAAATGATTCAGAATGATCCCAAATCATCCTCCACATCTTCTTCTTGATGTGAACACCTTATGGACACATTGTGTGGGTCCTCGTGCCTCAAAACATGTTTAATCCGATTGGTTCAAAAGAGGCCCAAACCAAACGGATCCTAAGGGCCAACTTAAGTTATAAGTGGGGAAATGAGGATTCATTTCCTCATTTCCCTTATGCCCAATATAGGAGAGGAGAGAAGAAGAGAGGAAGGAAGAAGAAGAGGAAGGAGAAGGGGATTGAAGGCCTACCTTGGTGTCGACTACCACCTTGTTGTCGAAATCACCATCGGAGGTAAGTACAACCTCCCATGCCACTCTCTCTCTTCATTTGACCTAGAAAAAGCTAGGTACGGATGGAATCTTGGTGTACACATCATGTTAGGGTTGTAGGATGGATGTTCTACCCTTCTGGTGTTGTTGTCGAGCTTGAACCAAGCCCGGTGAGCTCCGACGACATGTAATGCTAAAAGACTAACTAGGGTTTATCTCCCAAAAGGCTTGGTGGAAATGGAATTCTTTTGGCTTATAATGATCTAGGAACATCCCCTACAAACTCATGGAACAAATCCTGGCTATCGGGCCCGAGCTAGAAAGCCCCAATTCGAGTTGGACCTTTCTATGTCCACCAAAAATATGGCACAAGAAGCACTGTAGCTATTTCCGGTGAGTTGTTTCCGGTGGAAAAATGAGCCTAATGTATTCTCTATGACCTCCACCAGAAATAAGAATGATATTTTTGGTGGAAATGCCCTATTTTCGGTGGGTATTTTCGGTGATAGTATTGTCACCTAAGAACTGTGCCTGTACCCTTTAGGGGTGACCAGTGTGGGTCCCTCCTGATGTTTCTGACGCGTACTGATTTACAATTCCCTTGTGTCTAGGACAATGACATGCATATGCCCTGAAGCTGAAATTAAATTAATCAATCGGTGGCTTTACTTGAACCCAAATACAACCGATCATAAAACAAGTGAGGGATGGACTGTGTTTATTTTTGAAATATTTATTATTTATTAAATTTCTCACATACTTAGAATTATATGTTTAATTGAAATTGTTATTTTATGATTATGATATGAATTGTATGGAATGTATGATGGAATTCAGTGTGGCCGAGGTGGTACCTGTACCGTGATCACCGTATTTATATTGGATGAGTGTGTGTATGAGACGAAATCCAACGTGGCCGAGGTGGTACCTATGCTGTGATTGCTATATGTATATTGCATTCATGCATGGATTATGTGTATTACAGTTAGTTGTAGTCGCAAGTTACACTTTGTGGCCAAGGTCTCGCTGGTATTGTGTACTCCAGGATTACATTTGGAAATGGATACGCTTCGTGGCCGAGGTCTTGCCAGTGTTGCATAGTCCATACTCTACTGCTGTTTGTATGCTAGAATCGATAAACGGTCTTGGGTTTCACTTTGTGGCTAAGGTCTCTCTAGTATCGTGTACCTGGGACTGTATTTGGAGATGGGTTACACTTTGTGGTCGAGGTCTCTCCGGTATCATGTAATCCATACAAATTATATCATTATGAAGGCATGTAATATATATGTGGTTAGTTATCACTCCCTATGCTATGCACCCTTGCCAACAGTGGTTGAGGTGTTGGACAACCTATTGTGGTATGTTTGATGAGCCTTTCTGAAGTGCCACTCTGCGGTACGATGTAATTATTACCGGAGGTGGGAAGCTATCCGTCATGGCGGATGTGTTACCGGTGCCGTGACTGCCAAGAGGGAGTTATCAAGGGTTTGCTAGGTGACCCATGGGTACATACGGGGATTGACAAGCTTCTAATCACGGCTAGGATTTGCATTGCTGTGTAGTCGATATCATTTCCGAGACTAGGGATACAGCCTAATGCACCGTAGTAGCATTTACCAGACTTAGTTTGTATTGTTAGGTGGACTTAGTTTGTATTGTTAGGTGGATAATAAATAAATGAACTGCATCACAAGCATCATGGACTATGTGTTTAATTTTCGCAATCATGCCTTATAAATTACTTCTGTTATTGACTTGCTTGGATGTGCTTGACCCCACCCCTCAATGAGCGAGTTAGAAAGCTCACCCCACGTATACATCCCTTTTTAGATGATGATGCAAGTATCGTGGTGCTGATGGTGGGTGATCCAGTATCTTCTGGGTCAGAGTACGGTGTGAGCGACCGATAGATGCCAGAAGCAGAGGAGCACGACTAGGACTGTGCTTAAGACCACTGTGCTTACGCCGCACTATGAGATTGTATATCATCTTTTGATACTTTTGGATATAGTTGTGAATTGTATATTTTTGAGATTATAGTATATGTCATGGATGAATGTAACAGAATAACTCGGTTATTACTATTATATTACCATTAGATATTTTCTCCATTTTATTTATAAATTCTACTACTATACCCTGGTTCCACTGCTTATATTGGTTTGTGTTGTGAGATTGTGAATATGTTAAGGTAATGCTATCAGAGATCCTGATGGGTTGTAAGACAGGTATGTGTCTTACTCACATCATCGGTATTCCTAATGGTAAATTGAGTCTACCGGGAGTGGGGTGTGACAACTCTTCTTCTAAGTTTTTTTTAGTTGCTCTTTCTCTCCCTGTCTCACTCTCTTTAGTTTTAGTTCTTCTTTGTTTTTTCTTTAATCACTTTTGTAATAACTTTTTTTATTTCAATTAATGCAAGCACTCTTTTATTTTTATTCAGCTTTTTATGTTTATGATTTATGCAATTGAGTTGTAATTTTTAAGTTATAGTTCTAGGCTTAGATCTAGGTGACAAGATCACGAGCCGTGGAGTATCTCTTTTTCAAGATTTGTTTTCTCCAAGCCTGGAAATTTCAGATTTGGTTCATTCCAGATCTGGTTTTTAGGGTTGGCAGTATCACAAATCACACAAGCTTTCAAGTTCAAGCATTGATTTAGTTAGGTAGGCTTCTTCAATGGTCTTCTCTCCCCCTTCTCATTCCCTCTTTTGACTACCCTTTCTTTCTTAATTTAGGATTTTAATTTTAGTGTTACATTATTGCTTTCCCTTTCCCCCAAGGTTCATGGCTAGTGTATGTGTTGGCTTTACCCCTCTTAGCCATAGAACCATAATTTTTATTGTTTTTATTTTAATTACCTCCCTTTCCCTAAAGCCAAGTAGAGTAACCCTTGTAAGAGTGACTCTCTGGTCAAGTAGGGAAGCTCATATTATGATGCATCCCTCAGGCTAAGTAGAGAAACCTACTTGTGAGCCTCTCTCTAGCTTTATCCCCTTTCTTTTACTTTTTTTTTTTTATTTCAACATTTTTTTCCTTCATTGCTTTTTAATTGCGTGGGTTGTTTATTTTCAGTTATTTATTTATTTAATTATAATTGCATGGCTTGCGTATTTAAATTCTTAGATGATGAATGGTTAGGACATTATTTTAGATACATATGTTTAGGATGGTATTTAGAATTAGATCACAACCATTAATCGGTTCACTTTCGCATTATTAAAAGAAGCCAAAAATAAAGTGGCTGCTCTCCCTGTGTTCAACCCGTAGCTACACTGATTCGTACACTTGCGGTTACATTTTAAATCCTAACACCAGTACTAATCAAGGGCCCACCCCTCTTGACCCAAAATAGGGGTAAAGTTCAAGTACTGTTTCTCAACCAAATTGTTATCATGTAGACTTTATATAGACCATGTTTTAGTGTACATAGTCGTTTAAATTCAGTCAATGTATATATGTGTGATAACTTAGACATGCATGTGGAATATGAATAATTATGAAAAATGTTCGTTCTCAAGCATCTAGTAGGACGACCGATGGAACCGAGAAGATTGGATGCCTAACACCTTCTCAATTCTATAACCTGACACTTACCTTAAATCTCTAGACCAGACCCATTATCGGGCCCTTTTCTTAGGAATGGGGCCCACCCTAGGGTCCTAGGCCCATAACCCTAGGTGCTGGCTCCAAACCCTTTCGTATGATCCCGATCCCCATATTAGACTATCATCAAACCCCCGTCTAAAATGATGAACTTTACACTCTTTCGAAATAGACCTCCATATATCTCCGAGCGATAATATGACGGTGTAGGGCCCGCAAGCAAAGCACACATGACACATCCCTCCCTCATGAAAGAGAAGGAGAGGAGAGAGGACGGAATGGATGCAATTCCTTTCCCCCCAGGGGAAGAGAGACATCTCATCGTTCTTCGGCCGCTACCCTCACAGTCATCTAGGGTAATGCCAATTTTTACCTCTCGAGGGCATCAGTCGGTTCCTAAATTAATAACCCAGGTATCCTTATAGATAAGTTGGGATTTCTTTGGTTTGTATTGTTTTATTAGATCATGATATTTATTAAGATCATCATCAAAAAAAGGAGGCAAGTCATACTCAGAATCAGAAATTTCATTCATGAAAGAAGGAGTAACAGACTCAACATACACGGACTCTAGACTTTCCTCAAGAGGGGAAACAAACGCGTAATCATAAATAGAAGACTCCACAATAGACTCGACTATGGACTTGTTGACTGACTTGACGCTTTTGTTAGTGGTATTTAGTTTTGTTGACTCAATGGCATGAGTAAACTTGAAGTTCTCTCCAATGCTTGTCCAGTTCAAGAGTGGTTCAATATCTCAATAGATGAATAGATGTGGTAGAGGGCCTGCTTCTTCTCCCAAGAAGGTCGCTGCTATTTCTTCAATGGTGCTGACATAGTTCTCTTTGATAGGTGCTTGCTTCTTTACAAATACAAGCTAATTTATTTCATATTCTCTAAAGCTGAACTTCTTGAGGGGTAAGGATTGGTGGAGATTGCTCAATCCCCTTTCTATAAATTCCAACTTTTCAAGTCTACTGATTGAGGCCATTCCTGCTCCTCGATCACATCTCTGACCACCATCACGGGTCTTCTCATTACAGTTGATTCGGGCATAGTACACACAAACCATCATTCTTTATGCTCTTCTTTACTTTGCATATACACTCCTTCCTCGAAAGGGTCTGGGCTTGAGCTCATGTAGCTCCTAAGCTCGTGGTTCTTGCAGAAATAAATAGATGTGGTTCTTTAGATTAGTGGGAAGTTGCAAACTCTAGATGAGTCTTACCTTCTTTTCCCACTCTCTCTTCTAGAGGACTTGGGGGCTCGGTACTTCCTTTGACTAAATCACTATTGTAGGGCTGTTAAAGGAGAGCCTATCTTCAATCAATGCTAGTTCCATTATTCTAGTGATATAGCTGTCCTATTCTCTTTCCTTGGCTTCTTGTTGTTCTACCTCTTGAGTCACCCAGAAAGAACACCTCAAATCCTGGTTGCATCTTTGCGGCGGTTTCATCAAACCATGGGTTAACATTACCGCAAAAGGGGAAATCTTCTCTTTCCCTTACAAAATACCATTGAGAGTGGGGTAGTAAGAGGTGGATATTTTCCTGGTCATTCTTAATATCTTTTGCTCCTTGCCGACATTGTTGCTTTTTGGTTTGAGGGTTTAAGGGTTTGAGGAGTGTACCCTAGACCGCTTCTTCCTTTACTAACCACCAAAGTGGGTAGCTTTAAAACACACTGATGATACTTTCCTAATCCCATCCCAGAAAAATATTGCATGTTCTTCATCATTTGACTCACCGATGGGCTCTAGATATATTCATAGTCAGTAGAGATTTTTTTCTTCTGGTGCTTCCTTGGCGATGGCCGCACAAGTCACTTCCAATTCAAATCCACTAAGTCGAACTTCATGGTCTTGTTCCTCTCCCTTTTCAATGTTGGCTAAGGTCTTGAACACTTCGGTATCTCTAGATATTGTAATCACTTTCCCCTCATGAATGAACTTCATTTTTTATGGAGGCTAGAATCTACAGCCCTTGCATGATGCAGCCAAGGTTTTCCTAGGAGCATGTTAAATGACGCTGGTATGTCAATGACTGGGAAATCAATGTCGAATTTCATCGGGCCAATTATCACGGTGAGGATGAGGATTCCAAGGACTTCTCTTTTGGTATTGTCATATGCCCGTATTGTCTGGTTTGATAGTCTCATCTCTTCCATATTGATGCCGATGCTCTTGGTTGACCTCAAAGTTAGAACATTCAAAGCAGACCCATTGTCAATGAGAATTTGAGGTACGATTTTGTCAATTCATTCTACTATGATGTGCAAAGCCTTATTGTGCCTAGCTCCTTTAGGGAGTTTGTTTGAGTTTAAAAATATGTTATTGCAAGTGTACGGTATATTGTAGCCAATGGGTCGATCACAAGGAGATTAGTCACTCTATCTTACCTACTCTAAGTACAACGAGAGTGAACAAGGGATGGTTGATTTTAGATTATGGTCTTAGAACATGCATATAAACGAAAGAAAATGACCTGCACATTCAACATCTAAATTAAATAGTTCTAACACCGGATTACTTTAATTAGAGAAATAAAATAAATGCTGAAAATAACAACTAAAAAAAAGAATTTACAAATAATAAAGCTAAACTAACAAATAAGGAACTAAAATAGAAAGCAAGTAAGTAAAGAAAAATTCTCAATACATCGGCCGAATTTTTAGGAGAGGCACTACTGTAGGCATCATCTTCAATTATAGCACATATGTAAATAAGAACACAACGAAAAAAAAATCAATACTCATGAATAAAATATCAATCTTTAATGAGTAGGCTTAATATCAGAGAGAGGTGATAGGGGACACATCATCGTCAATTTGAGCTCTTACCAATTAAAGACCGTCAAACAATAGGCCAAACTTGCGAGGGAGGCATAGCCAAACACACTTCTTCAGTTTTAGCACTTATAAATTGAGGTCACACATACACACACACACTAAGTAGATAGTAATTCAAAATTTAATCTAGAAGAAAAAAAAACCATAAAAATACTAATTCCACTACTTGTATTTAAATAAAAATCTTAATACTACTAATAAACTTTGTCATACCTTGATTATGTGTAAGCTGAATTGAAACTTAATTGATTTGGAGTGATGGTATTGGAATAGAATTATTGATGAAGAACTTACTCTCTTGACTTGAAAATTCTTGATTCTTGTCATTTGAACAAATTCTTTCCTAGAACTAGAAAGTTTTAAAGCTAGAACTATGGATTGCACTAATTAAATAAACTAAACTATAAACTAAATTAACAAAGTAAACTAATGATTAAACAAACTAACAATTAAAAACTGAATTGCATTATCATTAATCACTTGAATAAAAGCATGATGAAATATAAGGAGAGAGAGAAGAAAACTAAGCATAAACTAGGAAAAAAATAGAAAATAAATTAAAGGGAATCATCCTCCTAGGAAGGGGGGCAAGGGGCTTTTATAGGGCTTTGGTCTTGCCTCCTTCTTTCTACAAGTCTTCTTTAAGAAAAAAATAAAATAAAATAAAATTCAATCTTGGTAAAAATTCTCATTCTCTGAGATATTGTATGAGGAAAGAGAGAAATTGTTTCCAAAATTAATAGATTCTATTCATTTCCTACAAGATTAACCAATATCTTGCAATCTTGACTAAATCAGAAAGAAATCTCTGCATAGCATCTTCAAGATCTTGTGAGGTGGCAAGGAGAGAGAATAATCTTTAGGATTTTGTAGAAGATAGGATGTGATACCAATGAGTGGGTTCCACCCCTACTGACTTTGGTTCAATGTATGGGCTGCCTTCGGACAAGTTAGTTCAAACTTGGATTGGTTCTTGGTTCACTTTAAGCACTTTCTCATGTAGACTTGAAAACTAAAAAAAAAAAAAAAAAACAGAAGTAGTACTATCCAAAGTGGGGCAAAATGTATACTTATATCTCTAAGATTTCACTCATTATTGTGCTCATCAAATTCTCACATACTTGACTTTTGCTCATCCTCGAGCAAAACAAATAAAATAAAGAAACGAACAAAAATTCCTATCTCACTTTCATAGGAATCACGGTTGCATTTAGCATTTGCAACAAGCCTTTAAACCCCTAAGTTTCCCTAGTGGACGAATTATGTCTCGTGGGTGTTTGTAGTGAATATACACCCAAAATTCAAATTAACTTGAAAAATTATAATTTAATACTTCCAATAACTACAAAACACACACCCCTCTTTCAATTAGAGCACATCAACCGAGGAACCCCCACACTTGAACTTTAATACTCCATCTAGATTTAGGAACAAACACACATCTCAAATAGGGATGACCCTTATATCTTCTAAAGCTTGATCTATCCTAAGACAAACCACATTGTAAGGTAGGGACCATGAACTAGGGTTTTGGAGCATTGATCAATCATAAACAATAAGGCATAATGGTATCTTTTCTCTCTTTTTTTTTTTTTTGTTCTGTAGTAGAGAACTCATTCTACTCCACTACATTTGGCCTGAATAACATGGTGGAACAAATACTAGAAACCCAAGTTATTAAGTAGCTTTGCTTTATGCATATGCCAACAAAGACAGTGATACTAAGTTCTTTTTGGAAGTGTTCCTTCCTAAGAGGTTCGATCAAAACACCCCGCTTCATGAGACGCAGTGTTCTATCTAGCTCTTAGAAATTCTATATTCACTTTCTACTTTTTGACCAATTTTCACTTTCTTTGCATATCCATATGATATATTTTTATACCATACTAAGAATATGGTCTCAACTCCTAACCTAAGAACAAAGACACCAACTAACAAATGCTCCTACACCTTAAGACAAGTATCTCTAAATCCTTTAAGGGAGGTCCCACTTCAAGACATATACTCATTATCATCCTCTCAATAAGGATTATAGTACCAAGATGGGTCCTAGATCTCAAATTTTTTTTTGTATAGTGTGCATAACGCACAGAAAAACTCTAAAATGTAACCTTAAGTTCTAAATGGTCAAACCCTCCCCCATACTTAAATTGTGCAATGTCCTCAATGCAGAAAAAGAAAGAAATGATAAGACAAAAGAACAAGAAGGACAAATGAGAGGAAATTATCAAATGAGATCAAATATCATCATAAAGAGGCTCGTTGAGAATCATGACCTCTGCATTATGCATTGAAGATAGCTCAAGGAATGGCTTTAAACGGTGCCCATTAACTTTAAAAATTTTCTAGGTGGATGGATTCATGACCTCTACGACACCATGGGGGAATATATTTTGCACAAGGTCCTTCACCTACCCACCGAGAACGAAGTTTTCCTAGAAAGATATGCAATCTAGAATTGTACAAAAAACCTTATCACCAGCCTTAAAAGATTTCCTAACAAGGTGTCTATCATAAAAAGCTTTAGTCTTTTACTTGGAAAGTTTGCCACTATCATAGGCAACATTTCACAATTCCTCTAACTCAGATAGTTGGAGACCTCTATGAGCTCCTGCAGTAGACAATTCAAAATTGAATTTCTTGATCGCCCAAAAGGCACGATGCTCTAACTCAATAAGAAAGTGGTAGGATTTTCCTTATGTCAAATGGTATGTGGATTGACCAACTATGGTCTTGTAAGTAGTCCTATACACCCACAAAGCATCCAATAGACAGTTAGATCAATCCTTTCGATTTGGATTAACTATCCTCTCTAGAATCTACTTGATCTACGTATTGGACACTTCTACCTACCCACTAGTTTGAGTGTGGTAATCACATACTTCTTCACTAAGGCCTCAAAAGGCTTATTACAAAAGTGCTTGCCCCTATCACTAATGATAGCTCTAAGGCTACCAAATCAGGAAAAAATGTTTTTCCTTAAGAATTGAATGATCACCTTGTGATCATTGGTCTTACAAGCATAAGTGTTAGGATTTAAAATGTAACCACAAGTGTACGGATAAGTGTAGCTACGAGTCGAATATAGGAAGAGCATCCACTTTATTTTTGGCTTCTTTTAATAATGCGAAAGTGAACCGATTAATGGTTGTGATCTAATTCTAACTACCATCCTAAACATATGTATCTAAAATAATGTCCTAACTATTCATCATCTAAGAATTTAAATACGCAAGCCATGTAATTAAAATTAAATAAATAAATAACTAAAAATAAACAACTCACGCAATTAAAAAGCAATGAAGAAAAGAAATGCTGAAATAAAAATAAAGTAAAAGAAAGGAGATAAAGTAAGAGAGTTACAAGTAGATTTCTCTACTTAGCCTGAGGGATGCATCATAATATGAGCTTCCCTACTTGACCAGAGAGTCACTCTTACAAGGGTTACTCTACTTGGCTTTAGGGAAAGGGAGGCAATTGAAATAAAAACAATAATATGATGGTTCTATGGCTAAGAGGGGCAAAGCTAACACATACACTAGCCATGAACCTTGGAGGAAAGGAAAAGCAATAATGTAACACTGAAATTAAAATCCTAAATTAAGAAAGAAAGGATAATCAAAAGAAGGAATGAGAGGGGGGGGGAGAAGACTATTGAAGAAGCCTACCTACCTGAATCAATGCTTGAACTTGAAAGCTTGGGTGATTTGAGATACTACCAACCCTAAAAATCAGATCTGGAATGAATCAATCTGAAATTTCTAGGCCTGAAGAAACCAAATCTTGAAAAGAAACTGAACTTGAAAAAGAGATGCTTCATGACTTGCGATCTTGTCACCTAGATCTGAGCCTAGAACTATAACTTAAAATTACAACTCAATTGCATAAATCATAAACATAGAGTGCTTGCATTAATTGAAATAAAAAGCTATTACAAAAGGAATTAAAGCAAAAATAAAAAAGAACTAAAACTAAAGAGAGTGAGAGAGGGAGAGAGAGAACAACTAAAAAAAAAACTAGAAGAAGAGTAAAGTGTCCCCCCTCCTCTTACATGAGTTGTATTTATAGGGAATGGGGAGATAGGGTAACAAATTTCTCTTTCTTAGAAGGAAAAAATCCACAATTAGTAGGTGAGATATGTTGAGACCAAAAGTGCTAAGGTGGAGGAGAGAGAAGAGAGAAATAAACTTGGAGAAATTTCCTATAATTTTTTTACTTATTTTTTGTCCTTTTTTTATTTATTTTTTTCTTCTTTTTCTCCCTCTCTTCAAATCTTGCACAACCTTTGTTGGCCGATTTTTCTTTCCCTTGGACGATTTTTCTTCTTGCTTTGTGTGATTTGGATAATCTTCTGGTGATGATGTAGAGGAGAGAGAAGATTTAAACAAGATTTATTTCTCTCTTTTTTTCTTTCTTTTTTTTTTCTCTTCTTGCACAAGAAATCCCTCCCACTATTTTTCTTGCTTTGAAGATGGACAATCTTCTAATTTGATGTGGAAATCCCCTCCATGCCCTTAGTGCTTTAAGTGAGTGAAAAGTAGGAAATCTTCAACAAAATTTTCCAAAAAAAATACAACCATGAGATTCGAACTTGAGACCTCTTAGTGAGCAAGGGAATTTTACACACCATAGCTCACTAACTACACTAGGTAGTTGTTATTGGAGAGATATGATGTTCGATAATGCTTAAGGCCTTTAAAATACAAAACCTGTGAAAAAGAGTAAAACCCAAGGTAGCTCCATTCTAAATATGTAGTAAAATGCATGCTTTACTACCTTAGGGGGCTCAACTATGAAAGGTTTTGGAATGGAATTGGAAAGGGGTCCTAAGGGCTCCATAGGTGTGTGAAGACTCAAGACTTCAGAAAAGAAATTTTCACTATCATCGTCTAACTCATCCATACACACTTGGAATTCTAAATTAAAATCTATATCAAAGTTGGTGATTAAATTATCAGAAAAATCCAGAAAATCCTCAGCATATTGATCTCTTCTTCTATATGTGATTGCTTGTCTATCCTGAACATGTTAAACTCAACAGTTTGGTTATCAAAAGATAACCTTAGGAAACCATTCCGACAATTGATTAATGCATTACTGGTAACCAGAAATGGTCTTCCAAGAATTATTGGGTTCTCATCCTTGGTTGAGAAGGGCTTGGTATCTAACATAATGAAATCAACAGGGAAAATAAATTCTCTCACCTTTAGTAAGACATCCTTAACTATCCCTTTAGGAATCTTAACAGGCCTATCTGCCAACTGAAGAGTAGTTCCAATGGCTTTCAATTCTCCCAATCCTAGTTACTTGTACACATGGTAAGGCAAAAAATTTACACTTGAGCCAAGGTCAAGTAAGGCATGCTCAATATAGGTATTGTCTATGACACAAGCTATGGTAGGGCACCCTAGATCCTTATACTTGGCTATTATAGGCTGAGTAATTATGGAACTAATGTTACTTACCAAGAATGCCTTTTTGGGTACATTAGTGATACGTTTGTGAGTAGTCAAATCTTTCAGGACCTTTGCATAGGCGGAGATCTGGGATATGGCATCCAAAAGAGGGATGTTCACTTTTATCTTTTTGAAGACTTCTAAAATTTTATCCATAGAAGCAGTCTTCTTTTTGTGTACTAAGCTATTAGGAAATGGGATAGGAGGAACATAAGGATTGTTAGGGGTTTGCCATTTTTTAGAAGAATCATTTTTGGTTTTCTTAACCAAATCATCTTTAGTTTCAAAAGAATCTTTAAGTTCATCAGATGAACCTGGAACAAGAGGCACACTTGTGTCCTCAACTGAAGGAGAGTTAACATAAGTGATGGATGAGGAAGATTTAAGAACACTTGTTGGTACTCTCTACCACTCCTGGGTTTGACCTTGTATTATATTCAGGGGTGCATTTGTTGGTGCTTGTGAACTAACAGGCTGACTGGGTAAAGTTCCCTTCTCCCTCTCACGCATAATTGAGACAACTTGGGTGAGTTCTCTCATAAGATTTTGATGGCTTGTCATGAGAAGGGCCATATTTTTTTTTAAGTCAATTATTTTACTTGCCTCTCCAATGTTGGTAAACCCAGGGAGTTGCTGATAAGATGATAGGAGAGGGGTCCCAGGAAAACTAGCCTAAGGTCCTACATTTGACTTAGGAAAAGTATTTTAGAAAAAAGATTGCTGTGCAAAGGGGGACGTTTGGGATCCAGGCTGACATTGATTATGGAAATTGGAAGGCCCTGCTTGATTGCTCTGGTTCTAAGAGAAATTTGGGTGATTTTTCCATCCTGGATTGTAAGTGTTACTATATGGATTATTCTGATGTAAGGCATTCACACTTTTATTGGAAGTGCCCCCAGAGGTGTTGGGGTATTCTTCTATGATATGTCCAGGGGACTGGCACCAAGCACAAATCTTAACCAAATTGACTGATGATGGCTTTCTAAGAACAATAGCCTCAGTCCTCCTGATTAGGCTATCCAAATGGGCTTCCTTGGCTACTATCCCATCCATAGAATATCCTTTCCCTCCTATGGTTCTTTCACTCTCTTAGGTTGATTCCCACTCACGGGTTTTTTCAGCTAAGTCAAGTAAGAATTCCCATGCCTTTTCTTCATCTGTAAAGGATGTGAATCCCTTAAGGCACATAGTGTCACACCCCACTCCCAGTCGACCCAATTTACCATTAGGAATACTGGTGGTGTGAGTAAGACACATACCTATCTTACAACCTACCAGGATCTCTGATAGTAATACCTTAGCATTTTCACAATCTCACAACACAAACCAACATAAGCAATGGAATTAGAGTATAGTAGCGGAATTATAGATAAAATGGGGAAACATCTAATGGTAATATAATAGCAATAACTAAGTTATTCTTTTTCATCCACCCATGACATATAATATAATCTCAAGAAAATATACAATCGACATCTATATCCAAAAATATCAAAATATGATGTACAATCTCACGGTGTGACGTAAGCATAGTGATTGCATGCACAGTCCTGATCGTACTCCTCCACTTCTAGCATCCACCAGTCGCTCACACCGTACTTTGACCAAGAAGATACCTGCATCATCATCTAAAAAGGGGTGTATATGTGGAGTGAGCTTTCCAACTCGCTCATTGAGGGGTGGGGTCAAACACATCCAAGCAAGTCGATAGCAGTAATAATTTATGATGCATGATTATAAAAATTAAACACATAGTCCATGATGCTCGTGATGCAGTTCATTTATTTATTATCCACCTAACAATACAAACTAAGTCTGGTAAATGCTACTACAGTGCATTAGGCTGTATCCCTTATCTCAGAAACGACATCGACTATGTAGCGATACAAACCCTAGTCATGACTAGAAGCCTACCGATCCCTGTATACATCCATGGGTCACCCAGAAAACCCCTAATAAACTCCTCCTGGCAGTCATGGCACCGACAACACATTGGCCATGTCAGACAAGTTCCCGCTTCTAGCAACAATCACATCGTACCCAGGAGTGGCATTTTGAAAAGACACATCAAACATAGCACAATGGGTTATCCAATACCTCAACCCCTGTTAGCAAGGTGAGTAGCATAGGGGGTGATACATAGCCATATATATACTATATGCCTTCATAATGATACAGTTAGTATAGATTACACGATATCGGAGAGACCTCGGCCACAAAGTGTAACCTATCTCCAAATACAGTCCCGGGTACACGATACCAGAGAGACCTTGGCCACAAAGTGTAACCCGAGACCGTTTACCTAATCTAACATACATATCACAATTGAGTATGGACTATGCAACACCAGTAAGACCTTGGCCACGAAGTGTATCTATTTCCAAATTTAGTCCTGGGGTACACGATACTAGTGAGACCTCGACCACAAAGTGTAACCCACAACTACAACTAACTCTAATGCACATAATCAATGCATGAATACAACATATATATGGTAATCACAGCATCGGTACCACCTCAGCCATGCTGGATTTCGTCTCACACACACACACATCCAAACACACGACGATCATAGTACCAATACTACCTCGGTCACACCGGATCCCGTCATACATTTCCATACAACTCATATTAAAATCATAAATGACAATGTACCATATCATAATCATATTTAAATAATTACAATTAAACAGAAAATTCTAAACATATGAGCAATTTAATGATAATAAGCATTTTAGAAATAAACACAGTCCATCCCTCACCTGTTTTATGATCGGGTTGTTCGAGTTCAAGTACCACCACCGATCGATCAATTCAATTCCAGCTTTGGGGCACGTGTGTGTCACTGTCCTTGACACAAATGGAATCATACATCAATACACTTCAGAACCATCAAGAGGGACCCACACAGGTCACTGTCAAAGGGTACAAACACAGTTCTTAGGTGACAGTACTGTCACCGAAAACACCCACAAAAAATAGGGCATTTCCACTAGAAATATCAGTTCTGTTTCCTATGGAGGTGATAGAGAGCACATAAGGCTCATAGGTCCACTAGAAACAACCCACTGGAAACAGCTACAGTGTTTCCTGTGCCATATTTCTGGTGGACACATAAAGGTCCAACTTGAATTGGGGCTTTCTGGCTAGGGCCCTATCACTGGGATTTATTCCGTGAAGTTTATAGGGGATGTTCCTAGCATCATTCTAAACCAAGAAAATTCCAATTCCACTGAGTCATTTGAGAATATGTCAATCGAACGATTATTTGTACATCAAGATTCCATCCATACCTAGCTTTGTCTAGGTCAAAATAAAGAGAGAGTGGCATGGGAGGTTGTACTTACCTTCGGCAGTGATTCCAGCAACAAGGCGGCAGCTGGCACCAAGATAGGCCTCCAATCCCCTTCTTGTTCCTCTTCATCTTCCTTCCTCTCCTATGCTGTGCACAAGTGACATGAGGAAATGAATCCTTATTTCCCAACTTATAACTTAAGTGGGCCTTCAAGGTCTGTTTGGTTTGGACCTCTTTTGAACCAATCGGGTTAAATGAAATTTGAGGCACGAGGACTTATCCATTTAGGTCCATAAGGAGCTCACATCACGAGGAAAATGTGGAGGATGATTTGGGATCATCCAAAGTCATTTATGATGTGAGTGATGGGAACCACGGGCATCGGAACCTCGATAGCAACCTGTCAACCCATCAAAAATAGGCATCGGATTCAGGTCCAGGCTACTTCCGATGGCTTGTTTTTGGTGGCCAAGATAGCTTTCTATCCCATGGTTGGCTTCGCACGGGTGGCTACCCTTGGATATGCTCAAGGCCTTTAGACAATTATGATGAGTCCTGAAAATCAAGTGTGGGGAGTCAGGTCACCTACCATCTGGGATCAAAAGGTAAGAATCCCCTCTAGCTAGATAGGCATGAAATGCACTAACATGTGGGGTCATCTCTACCCTTTTGGTAATGCATAGTCACGAGCCAAAAGCCTATCGTACTTTCGATCTCTGATCTGAGGCCTGTCACAATAGTTTCAAATTAGACTAGATTAGGGCATGGGTGTAACATCCCCCCCCACCTTACAAGAATTTCATCCTCAAAATTGAATATACCTAGAAAATCAAACAATCCAGGATACTGCTTCATCATTTCATCTTCTCGCTCCCAGGATGCTTCCTGTTCAGGGTGGTTCATCCATTTCACTTTGATGAAGGAAACAATGCGATTGTGAAGAACATGATCCTTCCGATCAACAATCTTCTCTAGATACTCCATATAGGCAAAGTCCTCATCCAACTCACAGGGTATGTAAGTCAAGACGTGAGTCGGGTCAAAAATGTACTTCCTCAACATAGACACATGGAAGTCATCATGTGTACCTTCCAACTCTGACAACAAAGCTATTCGGTAAGCTACCAATCCGATCCTCTCCAGCACATCAAACAGTCCCATAAACCTTGGACTAAGCTTTCCCTTCTTGCCAAACCGCATCACCCCTTTAACTGGGGAGATCCATAAGAAGACCTTGTCTCCAACACCAAACTCTAAATGCTTCCTCTTAACATCAGCATAGCTTTTCTATCTGGATTGAGCTGCCTCGATCCTTTCTCTGATCACATTCACCTTCTCACTAGTAGCCTATTTCAAGTCTGGACCCAAAATGTGCCACTCACTAACCTCATCCCAATAGAGTGGAATTCGGCACTTCCTGCCATACTGTGCCTTAAATGGGGACATTCCGATGGTGGCCTGATAACTGTTGTTATAGGAGAACTCAATAAGGGAAATGTGTTCATCCCAACTATAACTCATATCCAAGGCACATGCTAGGAGTAGGTCTTCCAATATCTAAAAGTCCTCTCCGACTGACCATTGGTCTGAGGGTGAAAGGCAGTGCTGAAACCCAACTATGTGCCCATAGCCTTCTGCACACATGTCCAAAACTTGAAAGTGAACTTGGGATCTTGATTAAAGATGATACTAACTGGTACACCATGCAACCTGATGATGTTATCGACATACAACTTGGCCAACTTGTTCATAGAAAATGTGATCTTGATTGGGATAAAGTGAGTTGCCTTAGTCAAACGGTCCACAACTAACCAAATGGCATCCATACCCTTTTGTGTGCGGGATAGGCCTGTGATGAAGTCCATAATAATATTCTCCCATTTTCACTCCGAAATAGGTAGGGACTATAATAACCCATGAGGCCTCTATCTCTCAGCCTTGACTTGCTGGCATGTGGGTACCTTGACACATGTGTGGCCACATCATTCTTTATTCTTTTCCACTAGTAGGAGCCTTTGAGGTCCTTGTACATTTTAGTGCAGTCGGGGTGAATAGAGTATGGAGAGCTATGTGCCTCTCTCAAAACTGTGTCTCTTAAATCACCATCACTAGGAACACTCAACTCCCTTTGAACTTGAGAATCTGGCTTTCAGTCATAGAGAAATCTAGGTCCTTTTGGGTTCCTTCCGGGCATTCTGCTATCAGCTTCTGTAACTCTGCATTAGTAACCTGAGCTGCTGTGATCCTATCCACCAGACTTGGTTGTATCACCAATGCCGATAGTGACAAGGTGACATCCTCTACTAATAGCTCCAAGTCTAGTTTCCTGGCCTCCTCTAGGAGATACTCATTGGTGGTCAGTGATGTAAGAGTTAGTGACTGGGATTTTTGACTAAGTGCATCAGCTACCACATTGGCCTTTCCTGGGTGATAGCGGATAGCATAATCATAATCCTTCATCAGCTATAAGCAACGCCTCTGTCTCATGTTGAGTTCTTTTTGGGTGAAGAAGTACTTGAGGCTTATATGGTCACTGAAGATCTCACTCTTCTCACCATACAGGTAGTGTCTCCAGATTTTCAATGTAAAAATCACGGCTGCCAACTCCAAATTATGGTTGGGATAGTTCTTCTCATAATCCTTCAACTGACGGGATGTATAAGCAATGACTTTCCCATATTGCATCAATAAACAACCCAATCCCAGCTTGGAGGCATCACTATAAATAATCATAGCACCTGTACCGGTCGGGATAGTCAAAACTGGAGCTGATACCAACTTTTGCCTTAGCTCCTTGAAGCTCTTCTCACAACATCAGACCACTTAAATTTTGCACCCTTTTATGTGAGTCGGGTCATCGGAGTAGCAATGCGAGAGAAGTCCTTGATAAACCTCCTATTCTACTACACTCTTGGGAGTCTCCCATTCTAGAACTACCTTCACCTTGCCTGGGTCAACATCTATACCCTTGGCTAAAAGAATGTGGCCTAGGAATGCCACTTGTGATAGCCAAAACTCACACTTGCTGAATTTGGCATAAAATTGTTTCTCTCTCAGCCATTGCAGTACTAACCTTAGGTGAACAGCATGTTCCTCTGTACTCTTAGAGTGGACCACAATGTCATCAATGAATACTATCAAAAACTTATCTAAGACATCCTGGAATACCTATTTTATCAAATCCAGAAATGCAGCAGGTGCATTGGTCAACCCAAATGACATTATCAAGAATTCATAATGTTTATACCTTGATCTGAAGGCTATCTTACTGACATCACTATCCTTGATCTTGAGCTGGTGGTAGCCCGATCTAAGGTCAATCTTGGAGAACACCTTAGCACCCTGCAACTGATCAAATAAATCATCTATATTTAGCAAAGGATACCAGCTTTAATGGTCAACTTATTAAGCTCCCGATAATTGATACATAATCTCATACTTTCGTCTTTCTTCTTGAAGAACAATACCGGTGCTCCCCATGGAGACACACTAGGTCTAATGAAACCCTTCTTCTGAAAGTATTGAAGTTGCACCTGTAATTCCTTCAATTCTATGGGGGCCATATGGTAAGGGGCCTTTGACATTGGTGCTGAGCCGGGGAGTAGATCTATAGCAAACTGTCTCTCAGACCGGGGGCAAACCTATCAAATCATTCGGGAATACACCAGAAAATTTCCTTACCACATCTAGCTCGGTCAATGGCCTAATCTTTACCTTAGTATCCATCACAGATGCTAAGTAGCCTTGACATCCCTTATCCAGTAGCTTCTTCATCTGGAGTGCGGATATGATAACTTTCTTGGGTTTCTTGGGCTTATCCCCTTGGAACACAAACTCATCATCATCACGAGATCTGAAAATGATAGCCTTCTCTGCCCTCACCACATCTGGTTCTATATGCGAACAACCAGTCCATTCCTAAAATCATGTTGAAGTCAGTCATATCTAACTCGATCAAGTGAGTATTCAACTTATGATCACCTATGGTCATTAGATAAGGTTCATAAACACAGTTCAAACCCACTACACTTCTTGTAGGGGTGCTCATAGCTAAACATTGAGTCAGTCCCTTGAGTAGAATTCTCATCTTCTTCACAAATGCTGGTGACATGAACGAATGCGAGGCTCCTGAGTCAAATAATACATGTGCAGGAAATAATGATATCAATAATGTACTTATCACTACACTAGTTGCAGCCTCAGCATCTTCTGCAGTCATAGCAAACACTCTGCCCTATGGTCTCTAGCCCTGTAGGGGCTATGCTGATCTAGGGGCTGAATATGTCTACTAGGGCCTAGGTGGCATAGTGTATGGTATCACCCAGCCTTCAATGGGGGCATGTCCTCGCCATGTGGCCTTGTTGATAACAATGAAAGCATCTCAGGCTTGATCCAGAAGACTGAGATACAACACTAGATCAGGAGGGTTGGGAAGTCTGACTAGCATCAGGCCTCCTAAATTGCACTAGAGTTGGGTTGACATATGGCACTTGGAAATGTTTTCTGCCTCCCCTAGAATTAGTAGATCCCATTGGCCTCTTTCCCATTCCTTGCTGAGCCGTGTAGTTATCCCTATGCTGGTTTTCAATAGACTTGGCCACTTAAACCACCTCAGCATAGGTTTGTAATTTCAACCCCACAATGGTTGACCCAATACCTGGCCTCAAACCTTTCTCATACTTCTTCACTTTAGCCCTATCACCTCTAAGGTGCTCAAGAAAAAATAGAATAGCTCCTCAAAGCGCTGCTAATACTCGAGCACAGACCGGGAACCTTGAACCAACTGAGAGAACTCGCTCTACATGGGCTTGAGATTGTTCTAACATCAGGTCTTGCACATACCCATGCACTTGTGCCCCACCTGATGTTTGAAGGGTAACCGATCCAACTGGTATTGGAATAGGTGCCGGTGGAGTAGGAGGTGCGGTGCATTACGGGCTTTCATTGTCGCTTGGATTCTTTTATTGATCTCGACCATAAACTGGTTTTACCTTTCTTCCAATTCCCGCATCATGTTATTCATGATGGATGCCATATCCTGGGTTGTAAGTATAGGTAGAGCCGGAGGTGCATTACGGGGTCTACCCCAATTCCGTGCAGGGGAAGCGGGAGGTGACGGGCATGATTGGGATTGGGATTAGGATCAGGTGTTCCAACGTGACATGATTCCTGTGAAATAATTCGATTACTGTACATGTATAAACAAGGTTGCATGTAAGTGGAACACATGCATGCATAGTAGGTCCCATATGTACACAATAGGAAAAATAAGGGTTAGGGCATGCATAAGTGGGGTCCACACGTATTAAGATCCGATCGCACACGTATCCCAAAGGGGTACCCCATTAAAGTAACCAAATAAAATCTTAGATTTGAAAAGTAAAATGACTTATTTTCCAAAACAAATCCACTGAAAACAGGGAGTCAAACCATCAGAAATATGGTTTAATCCATTGGAAATATCAAATATCTAGTGGGAAAAATAGAGAAAAAAACCCAACTTTTCTCTTCACCAAAAACAGGCACCAGAAGCATGCCTAGTGTTTCTGGTGGGCTGTTTCTGGTGGCACCAAATCGGCCATAAATAGACTCGGGTCTTGGCTTATTCACACAAAATCCTATTTGCTCTTGTGATAAAGGTGTGGAAATGGCCAAGAAGTATTTTGCTACCCTTTCCCTACCTCACTCTCATAATTTCATGATCGATCGGCACCGCATTCATTTCCAAGGTATGTTTTCTTTCTCTGTAACCTAGTTTTTGTGACTTTCTTCTCTGTGAGATTTGTATTCAACCATTTAACTAGGTTTTCCATTCCAAATCCTTAGGAGTCATCTCGCAACGATGTCTAGACACCGTGTATGTACCCGACGTGCTCTTGTACAAGAGAAGCAAGATGCCGCTGAGCAGTTCAACTCCATTCTATTCCGCTCTGTGGTTGAGCGAGACTGTTGGGAACTTTTTGAACACCGCAATGTGGACCCGGGAGTCTATGTGAAGACGAATGACTTCCGTGCATTTCATCTCTACCAACGGTTTGATGAGGTTGGGTGGTATCATATCTTAAAACCCAACAGATACTACTACCCCACATTGGTCAGGCTATTCTACTCCAACTTGCAGTGCGTGAACTGGGGTACCGAAGAGATGTGGATCACCTCCTATGTGAAGGGTGTGGAGATCTCCTTTGACATGGGGTAGTTGGCCAATATTCTGATGGTTAGCAATGCCAGTGACCTAGTGTACTACCCACCTCGGACTCCAGTATATGAATTTCAGAGTCTCGATACCTTTCAGGAGATCAATGACATGCTAACTAAGGCATCCAAGGGATGGAACCATTCAGTCAACTATTTTTCTACTCCAAAGGTTATCTACCATGTGATTCAGCTAAATGTCCTCCCCACTTGCAGACATTATGATGAGGTATCCACTCTGCAAGCCTATATGACAGACTATGTGTACATGGGGGTGCATATACGTCTCCTTTGTCTCCTTATGTGGACCATGGTACAGTCCAAAGGACTAGATCACCCAGCGGGAAGCCTATGCTATGGAAGGATACTCACTGACTTCTTCTACCGCTTTGGGGTGGACTTAGAGGGTGAGGCTCGCTTGGGTGAAGAGGTCATAGACTTTAACCAAGACTCTCTAAGGAAGATGACCATAGATCTAAGGGAGGTGACACCTATTCCAGGAGAGGGTCAACAGTCTATGGAGGTAGAGGGTGGCTGTGCCGGTGATGTTGGTGGAGGTGCTGTGGGGTAGGAGGAGAAGCTGCTGGGGTTGGTGGGGCTCCACCACCTGATCCCCAGGCTCTGGGTTCTATGACGGCTTCTACATCTCAGAGTGCTAGGGGTGCGAGGCCTTACGGTCTTAATGATGTTATGGCCCATCTGGATACCACTATATCACTAATGAGGAGCATGGACAACCACCTCAAGAGTATAGACAGGACCTATTGTCTTATATACAATAGAGTGGCCTCCCTAGAGGCTCAGATGCAGGCAATAGTCTTCCACCTTGGCATTCTGGTGCCTCCTCCGGGAACACATGGTTCGAACTAGGCTCAGGGCCAAGGACAGAACCAGCAGCAGCAATGGCAAGAGCAGCAATAGTAGTGGCATGTTTGCCACTGTAGCTTTTAGGATTTTTCTTTCCATGTTTTATTCGAGTTTGATTTTTTAGGTTTAGTTGAACTTTTAAATTATGTCATTTGCTTCAGTTGTTCAATTTCATAGACTTAGGCTAGTTAGGATTTCCTGCTTTCAGTACTTTATTTTTCTTATGAAATTGTAAGTTGTGTATATAAATTCTTTATTATAATGAAACGGCTTTAACACCTATACTTGTCTCCTAATTGTGCAATTTCTATTATTGTAATCTTGAGATCTTTATTTAATCCTAATTTTTTCAAAATCGTGGTTTGGCTGAGATTGTGAGTTAAGGCAGAGCATCGCGCTCTGATATCATAGCTGTCACACTCCACTCCTAGTAGACCCAATTTACCATTAGGAATACCGGTGGTGTGAGTAAGACACTTACTTGTCTTACAACCTACTAGGATCTCTGATAGTAGTACCTTAACATTTTCACAATCTCATAACACAAACCAACATAAATAGTGGAATCAGAGTATAGTAGTGGAATTATAGATAAAATGGGGAAACATCTAATGCTAATATAATAGCAATAATCGAGTTATTCTGTTGCATTCATCCATGACATATAATATAATCTCAAGAAAATATACAATCCACAACTATATCCAAAAATATCAAAATATGATGTACAATCTCACGGTGCGGCGTAAGCACAATGATCGCAAGCATAGTCCTAATCATGCTCCTCCGCTTCTGGCATCCACCAGTCACTCACACTATACTCTGACCCAGAAGATACTGGATCACCCGCCATGGGCACCATGGTACCTGCATCATCATCTAAAAAGGGTGTATATGTGGGGTGAGCTTTCCAACTCACTCAGTGAGGGGTGGGGTCAAACACATCCAAGCAAGTTGATAGTAGTAATAATTTATAATGCATGATTGTGAAAATTAAACATATAGTCCATGATGCACGTGATGCAGTTTATTTATTTATTATCCACCTAACAATACAAACTAAGTCTGGTAAATGCCACTACGGCGCATTAGGCTGTATCCCTTATCTTGGAAACGACATCGACTACGCAATGATACAAACCCTATTCATAATTAGAAGCCTACCGGTCCCTGTATGCTTCCATAGGTCACCCAGCAAACCCCTGATAACCCCCCTCCTAGTAGTCACAGAACCAATAATACATCGGCCATGCCGGACAAGTTTATGCCTCCAGTAATAATCACATCTTAGGTGACAGTATAACCCATCTCCAAATACAGTCCCAGGTACAAGATACCAGAGAGACATTGGCCACAAAGTGTAACCCTAGACCATTTACCTAATTTAGCATACATATCACAGTTGAGTATGGACTACACAACACCGGTAAGACCTCAGCCACAAAGCGTATCCATTTTCAAATGTAGTCCCAGAGTACACGACACCAGTGAGACCTTGGCCACAAAGTGTAACCCGCCACTACAACTAACTCTAATGCACATAAGCAATGCATGAATGCAACATACATAAAGTAATCACGGAACCAGTACCACCTCGGCCATGCCAAATTCTATCTCACACACACACACACACACACATCCAAATACACGACGATTATGGTATCGGTACCACCTTGGCCACACCAGATCCCGTCATACATTTCCATACAACTCATATTAAAATTTTAAAATGACAATGTAGCATATCATAATCGTATTTGAATAATCACAATTAAACATAAAATTCTAAACATGTGAGTAATTTAATGGTAATAAACATTTTAGAAATTAACACAGTCCATCCCTCACCTATTTTACGATGGGTGTGTTCGGGTTCAGGTACGGTCACCGATAGATCAATTTAATTCTAGATTCGGGGCACGTACGTGTCACTGTCCTAGACAGAAATGGAATCGTACATCAGTACACATCAAAAACATTGGGAGGGACCCACATAGGTCACCCCAAAAGGGTACAAACACAGTTCTTAGGTGACAGTATTGTCATCAGAAACACCCACCGAAAACAGGGCATTTCCACCAAAAATATTAGTCTTGTTTCTGGTGGAGGTGACAGAAAGCACATAAGGCTTACATGTCCATCAAAAAAAAACCCACCAAAAACATCTACAATGTTTCCTGTGCCATATTTTCGGTGGACACAGAAAGGTCCAACTAGAATTAGGGCTTTCTAGCTCAGGCCTCACCGGGATTTGTTCTGTGGAGTTTGTAGGGGATGTTTCTAGCATCATTCTAAGCCAATAAAATTGTAATTCCACTAATCCATTTGGGAGATACGTCGATGAACAATAGAAACCCTAGTTGGTCTTTTGGCATTACATGTTGTCGAAGCTTATCGGGCTTGGTTCGAGCTAGGCAACCACACTGGGAGGGTAGAACACTCATTGTACAATCTTGACATAGTTTGTACATCAAGATTCCATCCATACGTAGCTTTGTCTAGGTTGAAATGAAGAGAGAGAGTGGCACGGGAGGTTATACTTACCTTCAGCAGCGATTCCAACACCAAGGCGGCAGTCGACACCAAGGTAGGCCTCCAATCCCCTTCTTCTTCCTCTTCTTCTTCCTTCCTCTCCTCTTTCTCTCCTCTCCTACATTGGGCACAAGGGAAATGAGGAAATGAATCCTCATGTCCCAACTTATAACTTAAGTGGGCCTTAAGGGTCTATTTGGTTTGGACCTCTTTTGAACCAATTGGGTTAAATGAAATTCGGGGCACGAGGACTCACCCATTTAGGTCCATAAGGTGCTCACATCATGAGGAAAATGTGGAGGATGATTTGAGATCATCCAAAGTCATTTACGATGCGTGTGGCGGGAACCACGGGCATCAGAACCTTGACAGCAGCTTGTCAATCCACCAAAAATAGCCACCTGATTTAGGGCTAGGCTGCTTTCGGTGGCTTGTTTCCAGTGGCCAAGACAGCTTGCTATCATATGGTTGCCCTCATATGGGTGGCTACCCTTGAATATACTCAAGGCATTTCAACAATTATGATGCATGTCAGAAATCAAGTGTGGGGAGTCGGGTCACTTACCATCTGGGTTCAGAAGGTATGAATCCCTTCCAGTT
The DNA here is from genome assembly GCF_013358625.1 of Macadamia integrifolia. NCBI lineage: Eukaryota > Viridiplantae > Streptophyta > Magnoliopsida > Proteales > Proteaceae > Macadamia > Macadamia integrifolia. Next base: position 33,483,116 of record NC_056559.1, on the reverse strand, counting down.
AGATAGGCATGAAATTCACAAACATGTGAGGTCATCTCTACCCCTTTGATAATGCACAGCCGCAAGCCAAAACCCGATCGTACTTCTGATCTCTGATCCAAGGCCTATCACAACATTTTCAAATTAGACCAGATTAGGGCACGGGTGTAACACATAGACTCTATCATTTGTTTAGTTGGGTAATCAATACCCTCATAAATTATTTGACATAAATGCCATAAGTCTAGGCTATGGTGAGGGCATTCTTGGAGTAGATCCTTGAATCTCTCTATAAGTTTGAAAAATGACTCACAAGGCTTTTGCTTAAATTGAAGGATATCACTTCTAAGCTTATTGGTCTTGTGAGTTGGGAAAAACTTCTTGAGGAAGGCAACTATGAATTTCTCCCATGTGGTTATGGAATTTGTGGGTAAGCCATTCAACCACTTCTTAGCTTGGTATTTTAATGCAAAGGTGATAAACCTAAGCTTAATAGCATCATCAGAAAGCTGTTGGATCTTAATTAGAATACATACCTCTTCAAATTCCCTTAGAAATAGATATGCATCCTCAGAGGTCAGCCCATGGAAGTGGGGCACCATAGTGATGTATTGAGATTTGAGTTCAAAATTATTGCCTTGGGCTTGTGGTAGAATTATGCAAGAAGGTTAGGCTATTCTAGCAGGGTAGAACCTATCTTTTAGAGATTTAGGTAAAGGGTTTTGTTGTTGGTCTCTCATATTGAAAGTTTTTAAAGAGAGCAAACGTATAGGGTCACTACTTGTTGGTTCTCTTCTTTATAACCGATTCTTAGTATTATATACCCACCTAACACTCATGCAACAGAAAACTACCCACAACTAGAGTAAGCCAAGCATAAGAGAATGGAAAGGAATTATTTATTTATTTTTTTTTTTGGAGCTTACCAATAGGGATCCAGGGTTGCTCAGGTCAATTCTTAAGGTACTACTACAGGGCGAAACTGGTCTTTATCATACTGTGAGGCTTGGCGACCTCCATCGATACAACTATTATTGCAAGTTATTCTTCTCAAGAATTCAATAAAAGAAAAAACAAAAACAAAACAAAGCAAACAAAGCATTCCAATTTACCAAAAAAAAAAGTAAAAAATAACATGGAACTGTCTCCCCGGCAACGGCGTAAAAAATTGTTAGATTTAAAATATAACCGCAAGCGTGCAGATCAGTGTAGCTACGGGTCGAACATAGGGAGAGCAGCCACTTTGCTTTTAGCTTCAATTAATAATACGAAAGTGAACTGATTAATGGTTGTGATCTAATTCTAACTACCGTCCTAAACATATGTATATAAAATAATGTCCTAACCATTCGTCATCTAAGAATTTAAATACGCAAGCCACACAATTAAAATTAAATAAATAAATAACTGAAAATAAACAACCCCCATAATTAAAAAGCAACAAAGGACAAGAAAATGCTGAAATAAAAATAAAGTAGAAGAAAGGAGATGAAGCTAGAGAGAGGCTCACAAGTAGGTTTCTCTATTTAGCCCGAGGGATCCATCATAATATGAGCTTTCCTGCTTGACCAGAGAGTCGCTCTTACAATGGTTATTCTACTTGGCTTTAGGGAAAGGGAGGCAATTAAAATAAAAACAGTAAAATGATGCTTCTATGGCTAGGAGGGGCAAAGCCAATACATACACTAGCCATGATTCTTGGGGGAAAGGGAAAGCAATAATGGAACTACTGAAATTAAAATTCTAAATTAAGAAAGAAAGTGTAGTCAAAAGATGGAATGAGACGGGGAGAGAAGACTATTGAAGAAGCCTACCTACCTGAATCAATGCTTGAACTTGAAAAATTGGGTGATTTGAGATACTGCCAACCCTAAAAATTAGATCTAGAATGAACAAAATATGAAATTTCTAGGCCTAGAGAAAACAAATCTTGAAATAAAATTGAACTTGAAAAAGAGATGCTCCACGGCTCGTGATCTTGTCACCTAGATCTAAGCCCAGAACTATAACTTAAAAATTACAACTCAATTGCATAAATCATAAACATAAAAGGCTGAATAAAAATAAAAGAGTGTTTTCATTAATTGAAATTAAAAGTTATTACAAAAGTGATTAAAGCAAAAAACAAAGAAGAACTAAAACTAAAGAAGCGAGAGAGGGAGACAGAGAGCAACTAAAAAAAAAAACTAGAAGAAGAATAAAGTATCCCCCCTCCTTTTACATGAGTTGTACTTATAGGGAATGGGGAGGTAGGATAACAAATTTCTCTTTCCTAAAAGGGAGAAACCCACAATTGGTAGGTGAGATCTTTTGAGACCAAAAGTGCTAAGGTGGAGGAGAGAGAAGAGAGAAATAAACTTGGAGAAATTTTCAATAATTTTTTTTTTTGTTTACTTTCTTTCTTTTTTTATTTATTTTTCTCTTATTTTTCTCCCTCTCTTCAAATCTTGCACAACCCTTGTTGGCTGATTTTTTTTTTCCCTTGGATGATTTTCCTTCTTGCTTTGTGTGATTTGGACAATCTTCTGATGATGATGTGGAGGAGAGAGAAGATTTGGACAAGATTTATTTCTCTCTTTTTTTCTTTCTCTCTTTTTTTCTTTCTTTTTTTTTTTCTCTTCTTGCTCAAGAGACCCCTCTCACGATTTTCCTTGCTTTGAAGATGAACAATCTTCTAATTTGATGTGGAAATTTCCTCCATACCCTTAGTGCTTTAAGTGAGTGAAAAGCAGGAAATCTTCAACAAATTCTCTAAAAAAATACAACCATGAAATTTGAACTTGAGACCTCCTAGTAAGCAAAGGAATTTTTCACACTATAGCTTACCAACTACACTAGGTAGTAGTTGTTGGAGAGATATGACACCCACTAATGTTTAAGGCCTTTAAAATACAAAACTTGCAAAAAGAAAGTAAAACCCAAGGTAGCTCTATTCTAAATATGTAAAATGCATGCTTTATTACCTAAGATTTTACACATAAATGTGCTCATCAATGAGCCTTAATCCATTTGAACACATAGTCCATAGCTAACAAAATATATTCATATCCAAATGACTTAGGGAAGGGGTCCATAAAATCTATTCTTCAAACATCAAAAACCTTAACCACGAGGATTGGGTTGAGAGGCATCATGTTCCTTCTACTAATTTTTTCTAAAGACTGACAAGAAGGACAAGCCTTACAATAAACAAAGGTGTCCTTGAAGATACTGGACCAATAAAATCCATATTACAATATCTTGGCTGCAGTCTTAGTAGGCCTAAAATGGCGGCCACAAGCCTGATCATGGCAAAAGGAAAGAATAGAATGGTGGCATTTTACATGCTCAAAGCCCCGAAGAACACTTTGAAGATCCAAACAGAACTCCGGATCCTAACAAAGATCTCTTCGTAGACTCGAAGAACCTCAAGGGGGGAGGGATTTCTACTTCTAGTAAAGATCAAGAACACTCAAAGAAGAGATCCTAAGAGCATACTATTTTTGGAAAAAAAATGGATTGGGCTGGATACTTGGATTGAAGATCTTCAAAGTCCCGAAAAACAATTCGAAGATCCAAACAAGATTTTGGATCTTGACAAAGATTGCTCCGAAGACCCGAAGAAACTCAAAGGGGGAGGAGGAGAGAGGGCAGAGCTTCACTTCCTAAGGGTGGTTGTGGGATTGTGATGTTGGTGTGTAAAATCCAAAGGAGTGGGAGTACTTATAGGATTTCTGGGCCAATAGGGAGATGAGAGAATTTTTAACCAATGAATAAAAAGGGGTTTTTGGTTATCCAATGGGTAAAAAGGGGATTTTGGACAAATAGGAGGTTGCAGCATAGGGTACGCTGGTGGAGTAGTGCATATGTAAAAATGGGTGAAGAGTAAATTTCTTCACTCGTCAGGCCAATGGACTATAAATCTTGGCCGTTAACGGTGGCACATGAGGCGGGGTCGAGGTGTATGGGGCATGCATGAGCACATACAGGAGACTAGCAGAGGGGGCACAATGGCTAACAAAGTGCATGGAGCATGCACGCGGGCTGGCCTACGGCTATGCACAGGCTGGCCTACGGGTGCACCCAGGCTTATGCGGGCTTACCTGCTACTGTGTACAGGTTGGCCTGTGACTGCATGTAGGCTGGCCTACTAGCACACGGGCTGCTCTGCAACTACACGTAGGCTAGCCTACATGTGCGTGGGCTAGCTTGCAGCTACGCATGGGTTGGCCTGCATGTGTGCATGTGCTGTGCACGGAGATGTACTGCTAGCTGGCTGCACGCACAGTGTGATTTTCCAGGGATAATTATGGGAGATCCGACGGTTAAATTTTGACATACCATATATCTCGTAATCGTATTTCTAAGTACTATCCATCTGTATGGTCATCTTTACAGGATTCCTTCGTATATAAAATGTTAAAATTGGACCCTCTTCCTTCACGCGTGGGGTTTCTAGGGTTTTTATGTAGGGTATGTTTCTGGGGTATGTGGGTAGGTAGGGAATTTTTTTAGGTTTCCAACAGGCTTGCCAATGTGTGTGACATACGTATGGGAAAATATAATTTTCTGGGGATGATTACGGGAGATCCAACGGTCCGATTTTGACGTGCCATTTATCGTTGAAATCACATTTTTGAGCAATATCCATCTGTATGGTCATCTTGACCAGATTCATTTGTATATAAAAAGTCAATTTTGGACCCTCTTCTCTCCCACACAGGGGTTTCCAGGGTTTTCAAGTAGGTGGGGAATGTCTTCAGGTTTTCTTAGTTAATCATCATCTCTATTGATCAGAAGTCGAAATTCGTGTCTAAGATCCGTATTTCATCATAGTTGGAGGAGGGTGACAAAATTGGGTGTCTACACTAGGCCACCATCGGTATGTCTCCGTTTGAGGCATAGTATGGTAGGAAATGCCGGACTCCTTTGTGTTGGCACGAAGTTGACGAATGACACATTTTAGGCTCGGACTTAATACAGGCCACTAGTGAGAAGGTGAATGTGATCAGAGAAAGAATAAAGGCAGCTCAGTCCAGATAGAAGAGTTATACAGATATTAGGAGGAAGTATCCAGAGTTTGGGGTTAGAGACAAGGTATTCTTGTGGATCTCCCCACTCAAGGGAGTGATGCGATTCGGCAAGAAGGGAAATCTGAGTCCTGGATTTATGGGACCACATGATGCATTGGAAAGGATTGGACTAGTAGCTTACAGGATATCTTTACCACCAGAGTTGGAGGGTACACATAATGTCTTCTATGTATCCATGCTGAGGAAGTACATTCCTGACCCCACTTACATCTTGACTTACCACATGAGTTGGACTAGGATTTTTCCTACATGGAGTATCTAGAGAAGATTGTTGATTGGAAAGACCATATTCTCCGCAACCGCACTATTTCCTTTGTCAATGTGAAATGGATGAATCACCCAGAACAAGAAGCATCTTAGGAGCAGGAAGATGAAATGAAGAAGCAGTATCCCAAATTGTTTGATTTACCAGGTACGTTCAATTTTGAGGATAAAATTCTGGTAAGGTGGGGGGGATGTTACACCTATGCCCTAACCCAGTTTAATTTGAACTATTGTGATAGGTCTCAGACCGAAGGTGAAAAGCACCACCAAGTTATGGCTCGCAGTTGCCCATTGTAAAAGGGGAGAGATGATCCCACATGCTCATATATTGCTTGCCAATCCAACTGGAGGGGGTTCAGACCTTCTGATCTCAGATGGTAAGTGACCCGACACCCCACACCCAAATCTCGGCATATACTAAAACATCTGAAAGACTATGAGCATAGCCTAGGTTAACTACCTATGCAAGACCAATAGGTGGATAGTAAGCAGTCAAGATAGTTTAGCGAACTATTTTGACCACTGAAAATATGCCACCAGAGGCACCCGGGCCTGAATCTGGTGGGCTAAATCCGGTGGCCATCTGTGGTGCTGAATTGGCTCCAATGCTCGTGGACCCCACCTCTCGCATCGGGAGTAGCCCCGGATGAAAACACACACCCTCCCACACTTTTCCCATGACTTGTGTTTCTTATGAGTCCAAGGACATGGGTCCCCATGTCCTAAAAGTTAGATTAACCTATTTGGACTGAACTAAGACCAACCAAACAGGCCCCAAGGATATAACTTGATATAAATAGGAGAGGTGAGTTCATTTCTTACCTCTCACTTGTACAAGAACATGGGAGAGGGAAAGAAGAGGAGAAAGGGATGGGAAAGGTAGAAGAAGAAGAGGAAGGAGGATGGAAGCTCACCTTGGTGCTGGTTGCCCGCCTAGTTGTCGGAATCCCTGTCGAAGGTAAGAGCCACCTCGCCTACCACTCTCTCTCTTCATTTTAAGCTAGGTTAGGGTGTGTATGGATGTGAACCTTGACCTCCCCACACCCAAGCTTAGGGAGTGAATATTCCACCTCCCTGGTGTGAATGCTGACTGGATTGGTACCTCATTGAGCTGCGGTGAGTGTTGGTTTGCCTCTCTACGGCTTGCCCTGTAGTTATGGCCCCAAAAGAGTTGCTAGCTAGTCAAGGGGCGTTAGCGGGGCGCTTTCTGAGTTTTATTTACACCTGGAATCTGTTGGCCCATATCAATAGAAAGTAAGGGGGTAAGTGTAGGTGTTGTTCAGCTAAAAAGGGCAAAAGACAAGTGCGATATATGCGCCTTTGAAGCGAGAAATCAGGTTGCTCGGGTTTCGGAGCTCAGACCAAGTCTGGTGAGCTCTGATAACCCTTCTGACCAAATGACCATCTAGGTTTTTGATTGTATGATTGATGTATCCCCCAAATGGCCTAATGGAATCGAGATTTATTTAGCTTAAAATGATTCTAGGAACACCCCCTACAAACTCTATGGAACAAATCCTAACAATCGGATCTGAACTGAAAAGCCCCAAAACCCATGGTCACTTTCTATATTTCCACCGAAAATATGCCATCTGAAACACCTGGGGCTGAATCCGGTGGGTTATTTCCATTGAATAGGAAGCTCTTATGAGCTCTCTATTTCCACCACGGGATTCACATCTGATGAATCCGGTGGATTTGAACCTTGTTTCTGGTGACTGAATCTAGTGACCTATACTATCGAGGTTGAATAGTGTTTGACTCCTTTGGGGGTAAACCTTATGGTTTCTCCCTGATGTTCCCAACACGTAATAACACCCAATTGCCTTATGTCTAGGACAAAGACGTGCATATACCCCAAGATTGGAATTGAATTGAACACTCGGTGGCCGTACTTGGAACTCGATCTGTTCGAACTAAAACAAAGTGAGGGATGGTTGATTTTTATTTTGGGAATGTTTAATTATTATAGAACTGCTCGCATGTGTAGGATCTTCACATGATTATTTAAATTGCTTAAATAGCTTAAATAATGACAATGTTCTAGAACATACTATATTTTGATGGACATGATATGAGATGTATGTTGTGAGACGAAATTCGGTGTGGCTAAGGTGGTACCGGTACCATGATTACTGTATGTTTGTTGTATTCATGCATTGATTATGTGCATTAGAGTTAGTTGTAGTTACGGATTACACTTTGTGGCCAATGTATTCCCGGTATCGTGTACTCTGGGACTGGATTTAAAAATTAATACGCTTCATGGCCAATGGGAATCCTGGTGTTACATAGTCCATACTCAATTGCTAGGCATGCTAGATAGGTATATAGTCGTGGGTTACACCTTGTGACCGATGTGTTCCCAGTGTCGTGTGCCTCAGGACTATACTTGGAAATGGACTCGCTTCGTGGTTGATGGTGATCTTGATGTTGCATGGTCTATACTAATGGTATCATTATGAAAGGTATGTAGGATATTATAGTTAGATGACATTCCCCATGCTACGTTCCCTTACCAACAGGGGGTAAGGTGTTGGATAGCCCAATGGTGGTATGTTCGATAAACCTTCCTGGAATGCCACACCCACAGTACGATGTGATTGTTCCCAGAGGTGGGAACTTATCTGGCATGGCCGATGGTGATACCAATGCCGTGACTATCAGGAGGGGGTTATCAAGGGTTTTCTCGATGCAAATGGTTACATACCAGGACCGACAGGCTCCTAATCACGGCTAAGGCTTGCATCGTTGTATAGTCGATGGCTGTTTCGACAAGGGATAAGCCTAATGTGTTGTAATAGTATTTACCAGACTTAGTTGTATTCTTAGATGGATTAATAATCAAATCAATTATATCATTCGCATAATGGAATAAGTGTTTAATTTTTGTATTCATATATGCAAATGCTTGTGCTTGGCTGTGCATAAACCCCACCCCTCACAGTTGGAAGCTCACCCCACATATATGCCCCCTTTTAGATGAGATGCAGGTACCATGGTCCCTATGGCCAGTGATTCTCTATCCTCCAAACCTGAGTACAAAGTGAGCGACTGGTGGATGCCAAAAGCGAAGGAGCATGACCAGGACTGTGCTTGTGACTACTGTGCATACATGACACCATGAGATGTGCGGCATACTTTTTTGTTATTCTAATACAAAACTGTGGATGGTATATTTTTGGACCTATTATTATAAGTCATGGATAATTGTAAAAGAATAACTTGGTTACTTATACGATATCACTAGATGGTTTTCCCATCTTAAAGTTATGATTCCGCTATTATACTCTGATTCTGTTATTATTGGTTGGTTTGTGTTGTGAGAACGTGTATGTTAAGGTACTACTATTAGAGATCTTGGTAGGTTTTTAAGATGGGTATGTTTCTTACTCACACCACTGGTATTCCTAATGGTAAGTTGGGTTTACTAGAATTAGGGTGTGACATAGTCAACACACTTTTGGAGTAATGTATGTTCAGTTTGAGTTGGGAGTCATCACTTTAGAAAAATGTTTAGCAAATGTATTAATTTGTATCTCAATTTCAGGATCCATATATTGATATTGAGTTAAAGATAATATCATGAGAAATATAGGCCATTGAGTTAGCTTCAAGTCGATGAAAGAATTAGGTTGATCAGAGTTCAGAAGAGATAGATATGGTCAATTAAGTAGACATTATGTTTAACAAATGGAGTCTTAGAAAAAAAAAAAAAAAAAAAGGGAAACATGTTTGAATGTGTTTTACACGTGTTTTGAACAAGAATGCTTGCCATATGCAATTTCTTTCGTATCATTGGGAAGCATACGGAAAAACGTGTTTTAAACGGAAGAAAATGAAAAAATGCAATTTTGCTAAGAGTGTCACAACAAAGACCCATTTGAACAATCCACCCTTAAACAAACATCAAGCCCACTTGGACTCTTATAATAAAAGAAACCAATGAAACTTTATAATAACCATCCCCTATTATGTAAGCTCACTCGGGTTTAAATAAACATTAAGCCCATTTGGGCTCTTATAATAATAGGCCCAAAAAAACTAAGTGAGACAGCCTAACACCCAAAGAAAATGAAAAAAAATAATAAATAATCACTTAAGAATTGAGGGAGCAAGGTTATTTTACTTTTATAAAAGAATAATCCTACCTTTATCTTCTTCCTCCTCATGACCTCATTTCCCCAGCCACCAAGCCTGCAACTTTGAAGATTCTACCAAGTCAAGCCAAGCCGAAGCCAGCCAAGGTAGCAACCGTGAATTGAGGGGAGAGAAAGGGCAAGCGGGGCAGGAGTTGTTGCGCATGCAGATGCGGCCTTGCGGCTCTTGAGGCCGAAAGCCAAGTCATGGTGGTGTTTTTTTATTTCATAAAAATATTTAAATGAAAAAAAGTAATAAAAAAAAAAAACAAAAAACAAAAAAAAAAAAACAAAAAAATAGTATGCTTAGTTTTCACTTAAAACAAGACAAATAAAATAATTTTTTATTAGTTTACTACTTTTCTTAGTTTAAAATTCAATAAACAAAAAAATATTATTTGTTAACTATTCTATTCACGGAGTAGTGAACAGAAAACTTTTTTTTAATTGAAAAAAATTAATGGAACAAATACACTACATCGTGAAATTAAACTAAATGTCTCCCCACCAGCAGGAAGGCTTTTATACCACTGAAAGTGCGAAAACGATTTTGATCGTCCTACTGGTAGGGTCAAACATTCGAATAACCATTAATGAAGGGGTGTAGATGGTTATCTTAGTTTCGCTATCACAAGTCCTCTAAGTGGATTTAGCCCTTCAAGTACAAAGTTCACCTTCCACGACAACTTGTTGGCTCTCTGTTAAGTTTTCGTAGTAATGGAGTGAAATCCCTTCTTCAAGCTCACTAGGGAAGATGAATTAGGAATTTTTACTTGTGATTTATATCTCTCAGAGAGCGAGAGAGAGTGTGTGCTCTTGTTATACAATATCCACTTCTCCTTAATCCCCTAATAAAGAGAGCAATCATTATCTTAGGGAGGGGTGGGTAGTTACCATAACTACTCCAACTCTCTAATAGTGGGTGATGATCAAATCCCTACAATATAGCACATGAGAATTTAAATTTAAATCTAGTCAACATGGTGGGCCCACCTACCTTGATGGACATGCTATCATCAACAATTATGTCTTTCTTAATCTTGAAAAGTTTGGGAACGTTCTGAGATTGTTTGATATATTTATGATTTGTAAACTTGGATCTGGTTTGTTTGCAAGGTAGAACAGTAATAACGTAAGTTTGAAATTGATAGCCCAACCTGTACTTTGAGTTAAGACCTAGTTTTCCCTATGTATAAATATAATAAGTTACTATTTTAGGAAATTAGTGTATGTTGGAATGGGCTAATTATTACAATGTGGGTGAGGGTTGTTAAGGACCAGTCAGGATTTTGTATGTCAGAGAGGGCCTAATAACCTAAATTCACTAGTAAAAAGGATTTCATGTCATGTATTGGAACTTATGTAAGTACAATTGATATGCAATCATTGATTTGCATGTTTTGCCAGTATTATATGTTTATCATTGCCTCCAAGATCTGTTATGTTTTAAAATGCATTGAGATATTTATTTTCCTGATTTATTGTAAGCATGAGGCATGATATAGAAACAAGAATAACTTAGTTTCATAATATAAAGAAAGAAAGAAAGTTGAAGAAGTGAAAGGAAATTAGGAGAAGACAAAAGAAAAGAAAGAAAAAAGTGAGGAAGGGATCCTCTCCGGCAATTTGATCACTGTCCAGGGAGGGGGTCAATTCTTCCAGGCACTTTGAGCTTTTAGTGACAGACAGGGTGGAAATCAATTCTCCGCAGTGCCAAGTGATCGGAAAAGGTGGGGATTTCCGACTCAAGAAAGTTAAGAAAAGAAAATAAAAATAAAAGAAAAAAAAATTATATGAGAAATAGAGAAGAGCTATTTACACAACTAACCCGACAAGTCAGACAATAGGGCTACAGAAAATTAATGCCAAGATTTACCAAGAATGCTTCTGTTACGAATCAGAGATAGATATCATAACATAGTTCAATTGTTTGATAAGTAAAGGCATGATCATGACATGATTTCAAGCAGGTATGTTTTAAATATTTTTATAGAATATACACAGATGGAGAGCCAGACTGTCACTGATGTTAGTGTTAGAACTTCCTATGGGTTTGAGATTGAAACCCTATGGAGGAAACCACACAGGAAAAACAAGAACACGAATCTAATAAAATTATGGAGGATCGATTTGTACCTTTCACCTAGTATGCTGAAGATGATTGATGTTGGTCACTCCCACTTTCGCTCTATTGGCTTGGCTATGGATCTTCTACAACCCCTTAAACCTCCTTGGTTCTCTCACTTTAGTGGTAAAGTGGGGAAGAGTGAATAATGGTTGTAGGGACCCAAAACCTAGTATTTATAATACTGTCCTGCACTCAAAACCCTAAACCACAATGGGTTGAGCCAGCATATCCCTAAGCTTGAGAGTGGACCGAACCGGTTCATGCAATTTGACTCTCACCCATTTAATCAACCTGAATAATTAATTTAGCCCATAAATCAACAATCTCCCACTTGGGCTACATTAATTATAAGGATGTCTTTTAAATTGGTGTGGCCATAGAATCTTATTACATTAACCACTCTTACTGTGATTCAGTTGAAAAACCACTCACATCGAATAACAGCAGAAGATACACCTCAATATACGGCATACAACTTTCTGTTATTACAAACATAAGTAAGTTTCTTAACACGAATCTATGTAGGATACCATCATAGAAACATTGACATATCCTCAAATTACACTGTTGTCATTCTATGTAGGTCCTTAACTGAGATATTAACCTTCACTGTGGCAAATCGCCTTTGACCTATGGTTAATATCTAACTGTGGCCTTCCGCCTATAAACTGTGACAAATATTGCCTATGAACTGTGACAAATACTGTCTTAAAATGTGGCAAACATTACCTTTTGAATTGTGGCAAAATATTGCCTATAAACTGAGACAATTACTGCCTATAAAAACATTTTCAAATGAAATCATAAACCAAATATTTCAAGAAATAACTGTGCATAATGTAAATGCTAAAACTTAACCATAATTCATCAAACTGTGCCCCAAAACATATGGGCTAAGGTTCAAAACATAAACAAATACTAAACAAAACCAGAACTCCCACTAATCAAGCATTTCAAATAACTGTATGTAAAGAAATCCTAACTACTTGATGTGACCAAATTTTACTTGCTCTCAATTGCTGATGATCAGTCTACCTCACCCTTTATTAGTATCATTCTGCTTATCAACCCCAGAATTCTTCCTTTTCTCTAACCATTTCTTGAAAATAAAACAGTCCTTCTTCACATGTCCTTTCTTATGGCACCAAAAACACTCTACGTTGTTAGTATTCTCTTCATCCTGAGCCTTTTGAGATGTGTCAAGTTCTTGAGAGTTATTAGTCCTGTCATATGGCTTGACGCTTCCTCTGTTGGAAAAATTTTTGTTCCTTCTGCTTGGTCCACCAGAAGATCCCTTGTGAAAAATTGCATGTGCACTCTCAAACCTAGTTTGTTTCAATTTTTCTTCTTGAGTGCAAATGGAAATGAGCTCATTTAGGCTCCAATCATCCTTCAGTGCAATGTAGGTAGATTGGATAACCTTATACTGACTAGGGAGGGTATTCAGTGCAATGTGTACAATATATTCTTCATCGATCTGTATTCCAAGAGCCTTAAGTTTACCAGCATCAGTAGCTACACCCAAAATGTATTCTCTAACACTCCCACATCCATCATACCTTGTATTCATTAGCCTGGTCATCAATGTGGTTTTCTCAGCTTTCTTGTTGTGTTGAAATCTACCTTTAATAGCATCCAGGAATTCTTTTGCAGTGTCTTTGATCTCTATGTTCCCACGTATAATTTCAGGAACTGCCTTTTTTAAAACCAGTATGCACTTTCTGTTTGCTTTAGTCCATTTCTTAAACTTGGTCCTTTCAGCACTTCTGCTCGAGTCTGTGAGAGGCTCAGGTTTAGGCTCCCTAAGTGCCAAGTCTAAGTCAAGAAGACCTAAATGCAATTCTAATTCCTCCACCCACTTTTGATAGTTGTTACCAGTGAGTATTGGGATGGAAGATACATAACTTGAGGGAACTGTCATCTTACTACAGTAGTAACAACACAATACATGCCAAATATCAAAATATAAACCATAATATAAAAGCATGTAATACCATCAATATATTTTAAATAAGAGTTACAACTAAGAATGTATCCCTATCTTGGGACAGGAATTAGCTGATGCTCTTATATTATTCTTTTAACTGTGAAAACAACACTAACTTTGGAATTCAATCACCTTTGGGCAAAAGAACTCAAAATTCAATGTCCCTTTATGAAATGTGGATGATTATTCTCAAACCTTGATGACATAACCTTTAGGAAAGTATCACCTTTACTGTTGGGGAAGATACAATCGAACTGAATGTACCACTTTGGTGGGTTTCACTCAGTTCTATCATATCTTTCCCATTGGAGATGTATATCTTTATGTTCAAAACATACACATAAGTATGTCACTAGGACAACAATAACCATATAAGAGTCACAACCGCAACTACATTCCTATCCTTTGGGCTAAGAATGCACTGGTCCTCTTGTAAATTTATATTTACTGTGAAAAGAACAATAACTTTTGAAATCCCCTCACCTTTGGGCTTAGGAACCTCTAGGTTACTGTCATTTTCTTAACTTTGGTGACATCACCTTTGGGCAAATGTCACCTACATTGTTTCCCTGTGGAAAATCATGAAATAATAAGATGTACCACTTTGGTGGATTCCACCTCATCATTTCATGGTTTCCTAAAGCAAAATTACTTTGCAACTAAGAATGAGCGGAAGCTTACACCCTTTTCCATATTAACATATCTCAATTTAAAAAAAAAAACTTCTCAATTTCATGGCAACCAATAACATATATATTTTTCAAAGCATTGATTTATGCCATTTTGTTTCAATGATTGAAACTAAATACAACATAAAATTTCAAATAAACATGTCATATTAAAAAATTAGATCATTAAATGTGGCCCGAAACAAGGAATCCAACGCAAAAAACAGATTTCAATTTGGCCTTAAAACGAACTTTTAAATGAAATTTAAAGTAGTTTAAATAAAAACGCCCTTTTGTTTCAATGATTGAAACTAAATACAACATAAAATTTCAAATAAACATGTCATATTAAAAAATTAGATCATTAAATGTGGCCCGAAACAAGGAATCCAACGCAAAAAACAGATGTCAATTTGGCCTTAAAACGAACCTTTAAATGAAATTTAAAGTAGTTTAAATAAAAACCCAAAATGAACAAAAACCAAACAAGTCTTTTTTTTTTTAAATCAATCAAGACCAACCGGTTCGGCCATATGAATTCCGGGTCAAATTCGGGTCAATTGGTCAACGACCCGGTCAACCTTTGACCGAGTCAAATAGTACATATGAGTTGACCCACTGTGTCACCGGTTCGAATCGGTAGGGTTTTCGAGTTGAACCGGCGATGCCTCGCCGCCGTTTTTTTTTTTTGAATTTTTTTTCTCTCTCCTCCGGCAGCCGGTTTCCGGTGGCGCGTGCCGGCGCGTACGGATGTTTCCGGTGACTTGCGGCATACCGCCGCGACCGTATTCTCGTGATCTACAACTTTCGTGAAGAAAGTTTTTCCATACAGGATTTTTAAGTGATGGTAAAATTACGATTTTTATGATTTTCATGATTTTTAATCAAATCAGGTTTTAAGTAATAATCAAAATCCTCATGTACAAGAAAAATTCAATCGATTCTTGTCCCATGTGGTCTGCTCTAATACCAATTGTTAGAACTCCCTATGGGTTTGAGATTGAAACCCTATGGAGGAAACCACACAGGAAAAACAAGAACACGAATCTAATAAAATTATGGAGGATCGATTTGTACCTTTCACCTAGTATGCTGAAGATGATTGATGTTGGTCACTCCCACTTTCACTCTATTGGCTTGGCTATGGATCTTCTACAACCCCTTAAACCTCCTTGGTTCTCTCACTTTAGTGGTAAAGTGGGGAAGAGTGAATAATGGTTGTAGGGACCCAAAACCTAGTATTTATAATACCGTCCTGCACTCAAAACCCTAAACCACAATGGGTTGAGCCAGCATATCCCTAAGCTTGAGAGTGGACCGAACCGGTTCATGCAATTTGACTCTCACCCATTTAATCAACCCGAATAATTAATTTAGCCCATAAATCCAACAGCTTCTAGAAGTCCAAAGCTGGAAGCATATATGCACTAACAAAGAGGGACCAGGCTGACCAGCTAGGCTCGAATCAGCCCAAGGCTGGCTGTTCTTCTTTCCTCCTGCTATAATGAAGACCATGATAGGGATCTACATCAACTTCCCCCTCTTAAAATTATTCGTCACCGATGAATGGGGGAAGGACATATAGTGTTCATAGAGATCCGTATCAAGACATTGAAAATCATCGGCGTGGATTCAAATGCTATCTTTTTTAGGACTTCCTTTCCACTTGACGAGAAACGACTAGTATTTTCCACCACGAACAATAGTGGATTTGTTGTCAAGGACATCTTCATTAACATTGTCCGTACAGGTCACAAATTGGGGAAGTTTCAATTTATGCTCCGTATCTCCGTGTCATTGGAATGGTGGCCCACATAGAGTGTAAGATCGGGAATGTTAAAAACATTGTTGATCTTCATATTAGGAGGCAACTCCAACATATAGGCTTTGGGACCAATACGCTTCAAGATCTTGTAAGGAGCCATATTCCGAGGATGAAGCTTGTGCATAGTACCAGAAGGGAATTGCTTAGGTGGATTTCAAACCATAACCATATCAACAGGTTGAAACTCCACAAGCGGCGATGCCGATTAGCAGTTGTTTGATAGCCTTTATTACTAACGGCAATGCGACGATGAGCATCAGCGTGTACCTCCATGATATGCCTAAGGAAGTCATCCACTTCAACACTAACACAACATGAGGTGGCAATGGTACCAATACATCTGATGCTAAATGTGGACGTAGATTGATCAGCATGACCAAACAGTAGCAGGGTTATGCAACAGAAAATGTATGCAAGAACTCAAATGGAGTTTCAAAGTCTGAAATAAGGATATGCATCTGGTAACTAGAAGTCCACTGAACTCTAACCAAGCAGATTATGCTAAGCATCTGATCTGTCACTTAAATGACCAGAGAATTCATTCTTGTTGCAAAGAGACTTCAATCCAATGTCTTTCTGATGTTCTTGTTATATCTTAAATAGCATCTAGAATTTTCAAGTCCACGGGGGTGGAATTCTCTTTGGAGATTGATCTGCATCTTTGGGATGGTTTTAGTCCAGATTGTTCTTCTTTTTCCTGCAGGCATACCTTAATCCATTTTCTCCAATCTCTGCTTGCCAGAATTCCTTTTTTTTTTTTTTTTGCTGGGGGGGGGGGGGGGTAGGTTGGGGGTTTGGGTTTCATAATAAAGCTAAAAGCACCAATAAAGTGAAAATTTAAATTTGGCTTACTTCAAATTATTTTGGGTCAAGTGCAGAAGATACCTAAGTAACCCACCCTCCTACATTCCACCCAAACCAATAAGTTGGCTAAGTACCCCTTGGTTCATGGAACGACTAAAATCATATTTTGACATCTAAAAACAGTCAAACTACTAAAGTAAATTTTTTACTTATCAACAAAAGGTCATATTTTTTCCAAAATTGACCAAAGTCATGATCATTTCTATGGTTTCAGCTCAAAAAAAAAAAAGTTTCAACCATGAACACCAAAATTTAGCTCTTGAACAGGGAAAATTATGTTGTATTCCTCCAAATGGGTACCTTAATTTGTTGAACACCACTAACTTAAGCAAGGTGACCTGAATTCATGAAGGAGTTAATGATTGGATTTTTTTTCAAAATATAGAAAATCCCTACACTGTTTGAACCTAAATATACTGGTGCCAGATATTTTAACAAATCTCCTTTGTTTGCACTACAATTTAATGACCTGTTTTTACTGCTTCTTGCTTAGATTTATCAAAAGGCGAAAAGAAAAACTCAGATGCATGATATCTCACAAAAGAGAAGATAAATATTTCAGTTGGTATGGAGGAGTAACTGATAGGAACAAATATAGTGAAAGGATGAAGAACTTAACCTTCCACAACATGTTGGTAAAAGGAGAATTTGTCTATCCCCAATACTAACAGCATTATTTGTCGAGCTGAACAAACTGGATAGCGGCAATGATTCCCAATTTTGACTATCAGAAATGCAAAAGCGTGCCTCATGAACCAAGCGACATTTATCCACAAAGCATCTGACCCAATCATTATGCACGTCAGCCCCACCACCCAGCATATCTGATAACCGCTTTGTCCATGTTCCACAACCAATATGTGCAACCATAATAATCCCTGATCCCGATAGAATAGTTCTATCTGCGCAACCTTTGGCAGTTAATTGTTTGGAAAATTCTCCTTCCCAATTGGGGCAGCCCATGACCCCTAACACGATTTCCCCTTCAACTACAAGAGCCAGACCTACCTGAAATTATGGGGTGTACTTAGAAAGGAATAGGAACATCACCAAAAAATTAATACACAGTTTTTTATAAAGAAATTCATTCTTCAGGAATTTCATAACAAAAAAGGTTAGCTGACTTTTCAGTTTAGATATTTAAAGACACCCATGACCTCCTTAAGATTTCATAAAAACTAGAAAATTCATTGGATACCATGAGAATAGTTATTAGTAGAAATATATACAGAAGAGTTTCATCTGGCCATGTTATGTTGCATATCCCATATGACATGAATGAAGCACCGTCTCCATCAAGCCTATGTCATGCTGCCTTTCTTCATATGACCATAATTAAGCACATGTAGCTGCATAAACCTTCCATCAGGTCAAGTAGAAAGATCATAAACTACATTGTCTCACTCAACATCCTTCCAAAGAGTGGACACAGAGATGCAGTTAGCCCCTTTCAAGCCTTTGTCACCTATTGCATTTGTGATGGAATCCAAATCAACCTACCTTACCTCATCATCCTTCACATGATTCATGCCGGTGAAAAAGGATGCATCAACAACCTTCCCTATGGACGAATGTTGGGACAAATCTTTGCCCATTTTGGAGTCGATCTCAGCGGAGAGAATATAATAGAGGATAAAACCGCATTTGACATTAACTCCATCCGTCACATGGGAATAAAAAATCCTCACTCTGCCTCTGAAGGAGAAGGAAGCTCCTCCAATCAACCCTTGACTGTGGCAATGCTTGATAAGAAATTGGAGGAGATGGAGTCACGCATCATGGCTCATATTGATAAGAAAACTCAGAAGATCCTTGATGCCCTTTGAAAATTAGGACTTATTTTTTTTTTTTTTGTAATGCCCTAAGTATGGCACCTTTTGTAATGCACTGTTCTGGAGTTCTTTTATATAAGTGCTTCTTTATGAATGTGTGTTTTCAATTGCTACATGCCTTCCTATCTCTTTTATCTATATTTTAACATGCACATGCTCAAGGGGAGACAAGAATTATTTTTTTCTTTTTGTTGTTGACAAAAGGGGGAGAAGGAGGAGTGAGTGATTAAAGATTAAGATAATCCCATGCTTTAAAGATTAAGATAATCCTATGCTTTAAAGATTAAGATAATGCTATGCTTTTTCCCTTCATGACCATAGTTTTATTTCTTTAATCCACTTGTTTGTCATCACCAAAAAGGGGGAGATTGTTGGGAATATCCCTCTCCATAAAGATTTTGATGATAACAAACAAGTAGTATTCTAACAACTATCTCTCTCTAAGTGTCGTATAAGGGATCACATTGTTGAAGCATCATGTAGATCACATCACTAAAGCTCAAGACGCAAAGTGGCATTGAAGATTTAGAAGAACTCAAATTGAAGAACTATTGAAGAGTTCCAAGTGGCATTGAAAATTTAGAACTCAAATTGAAGAATTATTGAAGAGTTCTAAGTAGCATTAAAGATTTAGAAGAACTCAAATTGAAGAATTTGAAGTATTATTGAAGACTTCGTAATTCACACACTCCCACACGCACTACACTCATGCATGTTAATCATTGAAAACAGTTTTAAATCAACCCAAGGTATTTTGACCTCTTTGTGTGACTGCCAGGCAGTCAAAACACATAACAGAGATCAACCGGCAATTGCCAGATTTAACCAACAATTGAACCAGCAACTGCCAGATCAATTCCGAATCACATGACTGTGTCTTGATCAGTCCACAGAGAGCAACCCGCAACTTCCGGTTGGAAGCGGCAACTGCCTATTGACCTTCAAAGACTCCCAACGGCTATATAACGGCTATATTTTGAGTCTAACGGTTAGTTTCATACAACTGTACTAGGAAGCAACAACTGCTGGTTGAGAAAATTTCTATCCGTTAGAAATTATTCTCCGTCCAAATTGGGTGATTTTATTACCCTAATGAAGCCTTGTCTCTGCCTAGATAAATACCCCACTAATGACTTTAATAATAAATAATTAAGAAAGCTCTTAGCCATCATTTTAAAGTCATTTGTGAGGACCAACAGTTGCTATTCTTGACTTCACTCACTGAAGTCAAACACGTTCTCCAAGAACTCAAGAACTTTAGTAAAGTCTTTATCATTAGTCCATATTCAAGGGAGACTACAAAAGGCGCATTCGAACATACATTTGCATATTCATTCTTGCATGCACCGCACGAGGTAAAACTCAAACAATTTTATTCCACTTGTTTATTTTATTACTTTTACATTTTCCTAGACTGTAATTAGGATTGTGTAAGGATCCTCTTATCCTAAAAAGAGTTAGGTGTCTCTCCACCATTAAACGGGATTGTAAAAAGTGCATCTCTACCTTGAAGGAGATTGTAAGGATACTCTTGTCTTAAACAAGATTCTGTAAAGGTTTTCTTCCCTACCTACTGTACTGAAAGGGAGAGCTAGTAGAATACCTTACAAGTGGAACTTGTAGGGAGTGGACTAGACTCAGATTGAATCGAACCACTATAAACCTTGGTGTTGTGTGATTGTGATTATTTTACTATTCTGCAGTTTTTTTTTATTTACAATCACATTTGGGAACCATTAATCGAAGAGGTTTAAATTTCACTATGATAACCTATTCACCCCCCTCTAGGTTATTTCAATTGGTATCAGAGCGAGAGCTCAAACTATTTAAGACTAATTCGTCTTAAAGTAAGTCAAAGACTATGGCCACATTCCAAGGACCACTAGAGGGCATGAACGCCTCGAGACCCCTTTACTTTAGTAGAAAAAACTTTTCCTTCTGGAAGTGCAGATTTAAGAACTTCGTGTGTGGTCACAACATCCTTGTGTGGAGAGCCATAAAGCATGGATCACACAAAATTACCAAAGTTGTAGATGGAAAGACAATGCCAAAGGAAGAAGGAGAATGGACAGCAGAAGACATAACTCTCATCCAGTACAACTTTCAGGCTATCACCTTTCTTCAGTGAACCCTCAACGAACAAGAATTCAACCAGGTCATAGCATGTGACACTGCCAAAGAAATTTGGGACATGCTCCTAGTCACACGCGAGGGTACGAAAGAGGTAAAAGAAAGAAATGTAGATCAACTTGTCTCTGATTATGAATCATTTTTCATGAAAGAAAATGAATCCATAACCTCAATGTTTACTCGCTTTACTGATATTGTGGATAGCCTGAAAAGACTAGGTAAGGCTTATACTAACGTTGAAAATGTTAGAAAAATCTTAAGAGCTTAGCCTACAGCTTGGAGGCCCCAGCAATAGAAGAAGCTAAGGACCTGACGAAATATCTCTCGATTGCTTGTTGGGATCCTTACAAACTCATGAAGTGAAGCTAAAAGCAGACAAACCTACTCCTGAAAATAAAAGGACTATAGCATTGAAGTCTTCTCAAACCATTGAGGAAGTAAGTGATGACGATGACGATGACGATGACAATAAGAGTTCGATATGGAAAAAGAAATATCTCTCATCACAAAGAAGTTCAACAAATTCTTCAAAAAGAACGGAAGAACACCATACAAGAACAAAGCTCATGGTGAAAAGTCATATGGGGAAAAAGGTAAGTCCAAATTCAAATCTAAAGAAACCTCATCTAAAGATATTGTGTGCTTCGAATGTAGAAAACCTGGACACTTCAAAACTGAATGCCCACACAAACCAAAGAAGAAGGCATATGCAGCCACATGGGATTCAAGTGATGAAGAGAAAAGCAACTCCGAAGAAGAAGTCACCAACTTAGCCTTAATGGCTCTTGGAGATGAAGAACGAGAGGTAACTTCCCAAAACCTGAATGACTCTCTTCTAAATGACTCAAATGAAGAACTTCAGGAAGCCTTCGAGGCTTTGCATGAAGAAAGTCTGAAATTAGAATCAGACAAAAATATATTAAAAAAGGAGGTTGAAACCTTAAAACAGAGAATATATGCCTTAACATTTAAAGTGAATGAACTTGAGGAAGAAAACTCAAAGTTGACCACTACCCTTTGCACCTTTACTAAAGGTCAAAAGAATATCGACAATCTTCTTGGCTCACAACGAAAGGTCCAAATGAAAGAGGAGTAGGATATAATGGACAAAATCCATCAAGGGGAAAAGAAAAACAAGTTGAGAACCCAAGAAGGGTTGGCCAAAATTATCAACCATCCACCTCCTATGTAAAATGTAGTTTTTGCAAGAAAAATGGGCATTCTACAAACCAGTGTAATGCCAAGAAAAGGAAGGCCACAAACTCTCAAAATGAGAGACAAAAGGTCAACAATGCCTACTACTACACTCCTCAAAGAAGGAGACAGTATAGACCTCAAGAGGACTCTAGATCTATGCCTAAATATAGAAAACCCTAACCTCAAAGGGGACATTCTATTGCAAGGAACCAAAGGCAATTCCAAGCCTGTAGATCTTACCCCCAAGAGTCTTATAGAACTCAGGGGAAATACCAATTCCAAAGACCTTATAGATCTAAAAAATCCTATGTACCTCAAAGATCATATGAATCACAAAGAACCCAAAGGAGTCCAAGGTCATCTCAAAGACAAAATCAAAGACCTAAGAGTTACAAGACCACTTGGGTCCCAATAGGGACATTTGACACTAACAGTAACGGACCTGAGATTATGGGGACCAATGTACAACTAAACTCTTGTTGTAGGTTTGCTTGAAGAACAAGATTGAAGCTGAATGGGTGATAGATAGTGGATGCTCCAAGCACACGACATCCAACAAAAATCTATTTTCAAGCCTACGAGACTACGACGGAGGATGGGTCTCATTTGGAGATGATAGCAAAGGAAAGATTGCTGGAATTGGAAAAATTAAGTTAGGAGGTATTTCTATCTCAAATGTATACTATGTAAGGAATCTAAATTACAACTTGCTCAGTGTCAGTCAGCTATGTGGTATAGGATATAAGTTAGAGTTTGATGTATCACATTACTATATTAAAGATGCAAACAATGACTTGATCTTAAAAGGAACTAGGAGAAATAATATATATGTTTGCATGCTAGAAGAAACAAGCCCCTTTAATGCTTGTATGGTTTCTAACCATAGTGAATCCTCACTTTGGCATAGAAGACTTGGTCATGTAAATGTCACTTGGTCATGTAAATGTCAAGCTAATCCAAACCATAGCGTCAAAGGAACTTGTTAGGAATCTTTCCAAAATCAAATATGCTAAAAATGATTTTTGTGATGCTTGCCAAAAAGGAAAACAAACAGAGGTATCACATAAGTCGAAAAATATTGTTTTCTCATCTAGACCTCTGAAGTTGTTGCATATGGACTTATTTGGTCCTATCAATGTATCTAGCTTGAATGGTAAGTCTTATACTTTTGTTATTGTAGATATTTCTCTAGATTTACTTGGAATATATTTCTGAGAAAAAAAAATGATGCCTCTGATGAGTTTGTAACCTTGTGTAAAAGATTACAAAATCATAAAAGCTATACAGTAACCTCCATAAGGAGTGATCATTGAGGAGAGTTTGACAATATAACTCAATTTGACTTATATTGCAACAAGTATGGTATTGACCATAACTTCTCCGCTCCTAGGACACCTCAATCTAATGGGTTTGTTGAAAGGAAAAACAGATCACTACAGGAAATTGCTAGGACAATTGCTCAATAAATATACCCTACCTAAATCCCTTTGTGTTGAAGCTGTAAATACATCTTGCTATGTTCTAAATAGGATAATTCTTAGACCTTTACTCTCCAAAACTCTCTATGAGCTATACTTTGGTAAACTACCTAAGGTATATTACTTTAGGGTGTTTGGTTGTAAGTGTTTCATCCTAAACACTAAAGACCGCCAAAGAAAGGTTGATGAAAAATCTGATGAAGGGATATTCTTAGGATACTCCCTCAATAGTAGAGCATATAGAGTCTTTAATAAAAGATCTCTAATGGTTGAAGAATCTATGAATGTTAGATTTGATGAATCTTTGCCTATTACTATGCATGAACCTCTTATTGATGATGATGATTAGGGGTGTCAACTGGTCGGGCCGGTCAGATTTCGGTCGAGCTTAATCGGGCTTGAAGACTTTCAAAGGCTACACCGTGTCCACCCATTTAACTAATAGGGCTTAGTTATTGAGGGCATGGTACACTTTATATTCGGTCGGTCGGCCTCGGGCTATAATCGAGCTACCTTAATCGGGCTTTAGTCGGGCCTTAACCGGGCTACAGGCATGTTTAATGTTAAACGGGCTTTAACCGGTTTTTAAACGGGCCCTCTTTAAAATGTGCTCTTATATTCCGGCCCACTCATGCAAGCCCAAGAAAATGACAATAAATCAATAAATGATACCAAATATAACCATTATTTAAAATGTGAACATGTCTTTACTTTTTAATTTGGGGGGTAAAATAGGTATTCTACAATCATTAAAGGGTCGGGCCCGGCCGGTGCACAATAGGCCGGTTCTTTTCTTGAAGAACCTAAAGAAAAGATGTTTCTAATAAAAAAGTAGAATCTTTACCTAGGGACATCATGCCCCATAGGAACCATCCCTTAGATGCTATAATAGGAGATTTGGACCAAGGAATCCAAACCAGATCTAAATCACGTGAGATATGCAACCACACTGCATTTATCTCCAAGATTACCCAAGAACATAGATGAAGCACTTAAGGATACTGACTGGATTATTGCCATGCAAGAAGAGCTTCACCAGTTTGAAAGAAATAAGGTTTGGAAATTAGTTCCAAAACCTGACCACACACTCCCACATACACTACACTCATGCATATTAATCATGGAAAACAGTTTTAAATCAACCCAAGGTATTTTGACCTCTTTGTGTGACTGCTAGGTAGTCAAAACACAAAACAGAGATCAACCGACAACTTTCGGATGTAACCGGCAATTGAACCGGCTAGCCAGATCAATTCCGGATCACATGACTGTGTCTTGATCAGTCCACAGAGAGCAACCCGCAACCCGCAACTTCCGGTTGAAAGCGGCAACTACCGGTTGACTTTCAAAGACTCCCAACGGCTATAAAATGGCTATATTTTGAGTCTAACAGTTAATTTCATACAACTGGAGTAGAAAGCAGCAACTGCCGGTTGAGAAAATTTCTATCAGTTAGAAATTATTCTCCTTCCAAATTGGGTGCTTTTATTACCCTAATTAAGCCTTGTCTCTGCCTATATAAATACCCCACTAATGACTTTAATAATAAATAATTAAGAGAGCTCTTAGCCATCATATTAAAGTTATTTATGAGAATCAACAGTTGCTATTCTTGAGTTCACTCACTAAAGTCAAACACGTTCTCCAAGAACTCAAGAACTTTAGTAAAGTCTCTACCATCAGTCCATATTCAAGGGAGACTACAAAAGGTGCATTCGAACATACATTTGCATATTCATTCTTACACGCACCACATGAGGTAAAACTCAAACAATTTTATTCCAATTGTTTATTTTATTACTTTTATATTTTCCTAGACTGTAATTAGAATTGTGTAAAGATCCTCTTATCCTAAAAAGAGTTAGGTGTCTCTCCACTGTTAAACGGGATTGTAAAAAGGTGCATCTCTATCTTGAAGGAGATTGTAAAGATACTCTTGTCCTAAACAAGATTCTGTAAAGGTTTTCTTCCCTACCTACTATACTGAAAGAGAGAGCTAGTAGAATACCTTATAAGTGGAACTTGTAGGGAGTGGACTAGACTTGGATTGAGTCGAACCACTATAAACCTTGGTGTTGTGTGATTGTGATTATTTTACTATTCCGCAGTTTTTTTTTTTTTTTTTTTTTTTTTATTTGCAATAACATTTGGGAACCATTAATCGAAAAAGTTTAAATTTCACTAGGATAACCTATTCACCCCCCCTCTCTAGGTTATTTCACTAAAGATAATATTCTTAAATAAGCAAACACCACCTATTTGAATCTAATACAAATAGTTAAAAATCAAATTCTAAAAGGATAAAAAGTCAACCCACCCCCAGTTCAAGAACAAAAAACTGGATTTTTTTGTTGCAAGTGCGATTTCATTGTTTAAATGCTGGGTCTTCCCCACATCTGGAAATTCTATAAATTTTATTATAGTAAAACATTGCTACAAACCAAAAGTACGATAAAATAATCTTTTGTTCTGATGTCAACAACTTTATTCACTTTGGAGATTTTAGCAGCATTCGTAGACCTTAAAATACGTTTGACCAAAACATAACTTTGTCAATACAACTCGTATTTAAGCAATCTTGGATTTGTTGGAAAGCAGGTTTTGTGCTCTACCTAATATAAAAGGTCTCATATAGAAATAAAATCATTTGACCAGTCAAACTTATTATAGAACAAAAATTTCTCTACATGTTAATTTTTTATGACTTTATGTGGCTTAATTTTGATTTTTGATGTTTTGATGACTTGAGGTGACTTAATGTTGATTTTTTTTTATGGTATATGGTATATCAGTATATATAGCACACTAAATAATATTAGAAAAGAGAAAAAATAAAAGATAACACACGCCTAGGCAGGTACCTTGTGTAGAAACGCAATCCTAAAACGACGCAGAAGATAATGGAAAAACAAAACAGACAATGCACACGGATTTTACAAGGTTCGGCAAGATTGCCTATGTCCCCAGTGAAATGAGATCCTGCTTCACTATCAATGGAGAATAGGGTTCAGCGCTCGTCCTCCCACCTCTCAGTATTGCTTGCATTACAGAGAAAGAAACCCTCGCTACAAATATATAGTGAAAAAAAACCCTAATCCGTCCTGCCTATCTAGGTGCTGCACCAGTACTCCCTGGATTAAACTGCGACGGAATACAAGACATCATACACCAACACCTTGTCACCTAAGTGCTTAAACACCCCTCCACCACCTCGACAAATATGGGCAAAAGGGTAGAATGGATTAAGATTTTCAAGAATAGACAAGAAAGAGATGAAGGGAAGGCTTTTGTTTAAGGACTGTGAACAGTAAATTAGAAGAAAGAGAAAGAGAAAGAGAGAGAGAGAGAAGGGAAAGATCTACAAGGTGGAAAGAGAGGGACCTTCCCTTGGCACAAACTTCTAATAAAATTTTTATAAGACAACTCTAATTTATAGAAGTTGGTTACATATTTATAAGAACAACTCCAAAATTTAGAACTCGTGGTAGCTAGGATAGTTGTCAAGGCATCTCCTAGGCGCCACTTAGGCATCCAGGCTCTTTCTTGGTCCATGGCGATAACACATCTTGTTGACACTTCACGATTTTACGTTAATTTTTCTTATTTTGTTTTTCGATGAATATGCTTATATTATATCCTATGATTTGTGTATTATATGTTAGTTTATCTATATTAGGTTATTATTGGCATAATTATATCATTATACATTGATGTAAACATAATTATATAAAATTATGTCGCATATAAGCATAATATTATATACATATATAGTCACATATTGCATGCCTAGGGCACCAAGATGGGTTCCTTGTCACTTAGGCGCCCCTCTAATGCCTTGGATCACCTAGTCACTGTGATAACTATGGTAACTAGACTAACTAAATTATCAAGGACTCTCAAATAATTAATCAATTAGAATTGTGGAAATTCAAACAGTGTAAATAATTTGCGCCCCATTCAACTAACCAAAAGAGGACTCTTTAACAAATGAACTAAAGCCAACTACACCACCTAATGGACCCCACTACTAATTAAATATCTGTTTTTCATACACCTTTCTCACCCTCACTTTTGGGTCTTATAATTCAACCGTTACAAATTAAACCCCAAAGAATTAAAAGTCCATACCTAATAGATATTAAAATAGGACCAAATTTTGGACTGAGTTTGCATTTATTCCTCCTTGGTAAAGAAAAACTCGTCCTCAAGTTTTGAGAATGTGATTTTATCCCTGAATAGTACTAATGACACCCAAAGTGGTTAGAATTTTCTCTTCCTTTACATTATGTTTATTTGTGCAAGGTTTTGGCATTTTATACCACATATTTGTATTCCTTGCAGGATTCATTTTCAAATTGTTCCTCGTGTGTATATATATATATATATATATATCAAGAGAGAGAGAGAGAACTTAAGCTTATACACCTAGATATCTTCAAAGTTGGCAGAGTGCACCGATCTCACCTATGGATATCGTCATGCTAAGGAAACCAGGAATACCTTGCTCTGCCTTTTTTTAGTAGCCTATTTATATGCATTGCGTTAGATCTGGTTTTCCTACAAAAAGCACGGCAATGTTAATTATATAGCCCTGTTCCTACACTCAGAGAGTGCGATTAAGCAAGTCACCACATGGACATAAATCCTTTCCCATTTTTGACACTTCTACTGATGTCCAGGGGCATAGTGCACAACCAATAAGCTCCCTCCAAAGATAACACTTCAACGATCAGTGTTTGAACTACAATTCTGACTCAAGAAATAAGATGTATGCTTTCCCTCTTATATCCATCTGTCATGAATTTTAGAAATCAAGTATATTATGTCAGTTTGTTTCCTTATCAAGTTCCATCATTTAGCACTGAAGCTGATAATAGATCTAATTGTCCAGCTTTTGAGAACATTTATTGGAACTTTATAACTTTTAGTAGGACATGACCAATGATCACTAAAAGCTTTTGGCAACACCCTTTAGAGCATCACTTAGAGTACCTATACAATAGAAAATCAAACAGCTTTTCTTTGGAAAGAAGAATACCAAAGCTGATGATAAATCTAATTTTCCAGCTTTTGAGAACATTTATTGGAACTTTATAACTTTTAGTAGGACGTGACCTAATTGGACTGAGATGGCCACTAAGAGGGGGTGAATTAGTGGTGTCCGAAAACCTTGATCCCAACTTCTTTGTTCTTCAACTCACTCATCGGCATCAATCACACACACACACACAATCCAAATCCAGCCTACATACGATACAACGTTTAGTGGCACCCACTACAAGGAGCTACAACCCCTACTTTATACAACTACAAATGCAAGGGAGCACCCACCCTCAATTTAGGTAGCACCTACTACCAAGGAGTTATACAACCCCTCTACCAACCACCCACTTGGTGGCCAATTAATGCAGGAGCAGATTATAAGTAACTAACTCCGCGGTTTATAACCCCAAACAATACAAATAGGAGCAAGAAACAAAGAAATAATACCATCAAATAAACCCCCAAGGATACAATACCCATATAGGAGCAAAACCAGCCCAAAACTATGGGAATCCGATTGATCTATACTTTTGGGTGTAGATAGTTCCTAGAGAGGGTACAAAAACCACTAAATATGAAGGGCTTCTAACAGCTGGTTATGGAGTTATGCGCTTTCTTGATTTTTAGACCTAGGAGAGAGAATGTGAAGAATTCTATAGGAACAGCAACTTGTCTTCTTCAGATAACCTTTAAGAGATGATCGATTGATCTTCTTAAAGTATAGAAACAGTCCTCCAAAGGATCTGCAGATCAGATCTCAAACTTGGGCAGTAATGAGGGTCCATTGGCTTCAATAACAATAACTCTTTGGTTGGTTGATTCTGATTTTCTATGCTTTAACAGGTCTAAACTTCTAATAACAATAAACAGAAAATAAAAATAGAAAAAGAAGAATCAATGAAGGGTTGAGAAAGGTGAAAGAGAATAAAGGAATAGGTATCTCACCCCTCAGGTTTTGGGTATCACACCCCTCAAAGGCATCTCACCTCTCAATAACAGTTTTTTTAGCTAAAAAGTAATCACTCAATAATTCATTCATTCAAATCTCAAATTATAAGTACAAAGGCTCATCTATTTATAGAGGGCAGAATAGCAATCAAACTACTACTAAGAGCTAGTTTCCCAATAGGACTAGACACTCCTACTACAACTATGAGCTAGTTTCCCAATAGGATTAGACACTCCTACTACAACTAGGAATTCAAAATAGGGTTAGGACTTGATTTTATGACTCCAACATGGAGTAGGACTAACTAACTAATAGTCCATATAGGACTTTACAACAGACCAATGGCCTAATGGGTTTTTATTGAATTAAATAGCAACTAACTAAACTAATGAATTAAATCTCATTTTTCTACCTTCTACCCATATTTTAGGCCCATTAAAGTGGCTTATTTCAAAGAAAACTCATGGGATCAAAGGCCCAACACATATATAACATAAACCTCTTGTAAATCTTAGAACTTTCATAGACATCATTCCTAAGTTCCTCCAACTCAGATAGTTGGAGCCTACGATGAATTCCCACATCAGACAAATCAAAGTTGAGCTTCTTGATGGCCCAAAAGGCCTTATGCTCCAAATCAACTGGTAAGCGACAAGCTTTCCCATACACCAAACGGTAGGGAGACTGGCCAAGGTCAGTCTTGAATGCAGTCCGATGGGCCCACAAGGCATCAATGAGCCTAAGGGACCAATCCTTACAATTGGGTTTAACAGTTTTCTCCAAGATTTGTTTGATCTACCTATTAGACAGCTCCACTTGACCACAAAAACTTATGAGTGATCCCATACTTTTTCATTAAGGCCTCAAAAGGCCGATTACAAAAATGAATACCCTTATCACTAATTATTGCACGTGGTGCACCAAAGTGGGAAAAAATATTCTCTTTGAGAAACTGGACCACCACTTTGTGGTCATTAGATTTACAAGGTGTGGCTTCTATCCATTTAGAAACATAATCAACGGCCAAAAGTCTATACAAATTCCCAAAGGAATTAGGTTGCAATAAAATAAGCCCAAGTGACTTATCTACATCAGCTCGCCCTCTCTTAGAAAAAATTCGTCCTCGAATTTTGTAGAGTGAGGGTGATTATATCATGGTGCACGTCCCTCTTCAAGCCGTAGAAAAATTCAGGTAGCTCTTTGATAATAAAGATGTAGTCTAGAACGTGAGGAGCTCGATCTTTAAGATACTTTAATGGGATGACAAACTCCACATGCTCAACTTCAACATCTTCAAATGTATCCATAGGGTCATCTATATATGCACCTTTGATCTCTTCTAACTTCAATGCAACATAAAGCTCTTTTGGTTCATCTACCTAGTGGTTCCTAATCGGTTCCATTGATGGTTCAAACACAACTTCATTCTTGAACTCCTTAGGATCTTCCTCTTAGCTGTTCACAATCATCACAGTTGTTGTAGTGTCAAGTTCCCTAGTCTCAACCTTATTGTCCATTATGGCAATCTTGTTGCTTTCAACTTCGCCCACATGGATCTCGTTGATGGGAACATCAATGACTAGTTCTTCCTCAACAATAGGAATGGCTGGAAAAAATTTAACATTAACCTCAACTTTTGACTCTAGTTCACTAGTCAGAGGTGTCTTCTCTTGTTGCTCCTTCGCAATAGAGGCTGATGATTCCTTCATGCTATTGTCAAGTGTGGGTGGCTTTTGGACATCTGGTGGAAGTATATGTTTCATTCATGCTCAAATAGGTACATGCCTGCCAACTCATATTGCGTCTCGTCCCACGTTCTAGGTTTATATTCTTGAGCTTGAAGTTGCCTTTCACGGACTCTCCATTGCATTCCAACACAATCACTCATCTGGGAACATGCATATTAGCGTTTTTGTCTCTGTTAAGTTGTAGTAGTCAAAGTACATGTCCACTTCACGCATCTATTCAAGGAATTCCCCATGAAAATAACATGGCTGACCATTAGATTGGGCAGTAGTAAATGTATTCTGATGGGAATCCTGTGGAGGGAAGAGCCTTCTTTGGAAATATATAAAGAGGTATTGTGTCACTAACTCATACTTCATCTCTTCCCAAGTCCTAGGCTCATGTCCTTGAACTCGGAGTCGCTTTTCATGGACTCTCCATCAATCTCTAGCACGGCCAATCAATCGGAAGCAAACAACTTGAAGCTTTTGTGTCTCTGTCAAGTTATAATAGTCAAAATATTCTTCCAGAGAATCTAACCAATCAAGGATGTAGAATGTATCCCTTTGTCCAGCAAAGTAACGAACTAATGGAACCATCTTCGGTTAGGCTCTGATAGATTGTTTAGAACTTTCTTCAACCATAACTCTGATACCACTTTGATGCAGATACGGCTGCCATTTCTTAGTTGGACCAGCATGACCGGCTTTGGCAGCTAAGAGCCAAGAAGAACTGGTCCAGCCCAGGGTTTTGGTCCAACAAGGGTTGGAAATAAAATTAGTAGTTTACTTAGTATTTTATTTCATGCTTTTATTTTCCAGACATGAACGTAGGAGTAGGATTTACTTCCTTGCTTTGGTTTCCTTTTTATAGTTGTTTCCTAGTTTAGGCTAGTTTCCATTTCAGTTAAGTTTCTAATTTCATGTTCCTATTTTCCTATATATTGGTTGTAATCGATTGAAGATTTAGAGAGTGATTTTGATTATTGAATGAATGTGTTGAGTGTGATTCTCCTTTTTCCCCCTCTCTACTCTGATCTCCCCTCTCTTCCCTAAGGTTCTCCATCAACTTGGTATCAGAGCCGAAGGATCCTATTCCTTCTCCATCTTTCTTCTTCCCTTCCCATTCTCTATGTCGGCTTCCACCGATACTGAGAACAAAAAAAAAAAAAAAACCCGATTATGTCATGAGAACCCCACCACCATAGGCCTCCTCTTTCCTTCTGACAGCAAAAAAAAAAAAAATCCCAAACCTACCGCCTAAACCGCCTTCTCTGTTCCTTCCGGCAGCAGCCAAAAAAAAAAAGAAAAGGAGCAGCAAGAAGAGAAGAAAAGACGAAGAAGAAGTAGAACAGAGAGAGACGCATATCTGGTTCCCGTTGGACCCCTGAAGTGTCTCGCCTCCCTTTCTTTTCTCCTCACTTCGATTCCCAACCAGAAAATCCCACCGCCTCCTCTTTTTGTGTCCGACAGCAAAGAAAAAAAAAAGAGAGGAAGAACGAAAAAAGGAAGTCACGAAGAAGAAGGAAAGTCGAGATGAGAAAAGAGAGGCAGCGACATACCTGAGTTGAAGCCGTCGCGAGTCACCCATCCCTTCATCGGAGTCGCAACGTCTCCCTCCTCCTTCACCTATTCCCTTGGGTCGATTACAAGAACTCCCGCTGCTGGTTTCGTCTCTAAGCAAGAGGACCTTTTTGTCGGTAATCCAAAATCCACCCCATTTTTTTTATTTCTCTTTCCACTTCCTTTTTTTTCCCCCATTACCCCTCTTTTATCTATTAATTCCTTCTATCCCTAATTCTTCCTTATTTACATTTAGCTCCCTGCCCACACTTGATGTCCTTTGTGGTTTACTTGAATCTCAAGTAATTGCAATTCTGCCCTTCCCAAAAAAAGAAAAAGAGTTATTTCCTATTCTATCATATATTCTTGAGTGCTATTTTGTTAATCTTCACCATGGTTGCCAATAGTGAAGTTGTTCAGCAGCTAAATTCTTATAAAGGAGAAACTGATACAAAATTTGATGCTCTCACTAATATGGTCACGTCCCTAAAAACAATGGTAGAATCTATACAAGTTTCTATTGATCATTTGGTGGCAGCAGATAAAGGAAAGAGTCCCATTCAATCTGGGGATTCTTCCAACACCACTCCACAGGATCCGCCAATAACACCACCACCACCACCACCTCCACCACCATATGGGACTGGTAGACATGATGATGGAGCAGAAAGAGCAACAAAACTGGATGTCCTTGATTTTTATGGAGACAATAATCCAGAATTGTACCTTGACTGGATTCACAATTTAGATACATTCTTCAGATGGTACGGGTTGACTGAGGCTCGAAAGATCCTATTTGCAGAGGCCAAACTGAAAGGCACGGCTAGAGTCTAGTGGATCAAGCAACAACAACAGAACCGAACCCGAGGCATTGGTTTGGTCACTACTTGGGCTGAAATGTATGAAGTCATGAATCGGCGATTCTTGCCTTCTGATTACAAGCAACGCATGCATCTCAGGTTTGCACAGTTGAAACAAGAGAATTTGACCGTTGAAGAGTATGTTGCTAGATTTTATTATTTAGCCACTCGTTCTGACTTTGAGTGGGATGAAGAAGTCTTAGTGGCCCAATTTCGCAATGGTCTGCACCCTCAACTTAGTGCTGCCCTTGCATCTAGTCGACTACCTACAATGGAAGACGCCATACAAGTAGCATATCAGGTTGAGGAAAGTCTGAAACGCCCATACAACCGGAGAAATTTTGCAGATACTTTTTCTCGAGGTACTAGTTTTGTTTGGCAACAGTCTCCTACCCAAGAGAGGTCATCTAGCAAGCCACAGGCAAGTGCTACATCTATGGCTTCTTCACGACCTAGTCGACCGCATTCTCCACCTCAACATGTTTCTGAAATGTCATCTTCACGGCCTACTCGCCCATATTCACCCCCTCGGCGTGGTTCAGATAAACCTTCTGATTCTTCAAAATTCACAGTTCAATGCTACTCATGCCATGGATTTGGACATATCAGTGCCCAATGTCCCAGCCATTTGGTTGCTTTTATTGATAAGGATTCTCCTATACCATATATTCCCGAAGAGCAACTTGGTTCTGACACAGCTGATTTAAGAGAAGAGCGTGCAACAGGTGAAGTCAATGACACTCTCAGTGACGATGACCAACATCCTTTTTATGTCATTCGTCATGTGTTGACCACTCAAAAGGCCACTGAAAATGAAGATTGGCGCCGCAGTAGTATTTTTCAGACTCGTGTGAAGTGCAATGATCAGTTGCTAACCTTGGTCATTGATGGAGGCAGTTGCACTAATGTTGTCTCTGAAGACGCTGTTCGTAAGCTGGGATTAAATACAGAACCACATCCTAATCCTTACAAGGTTGCTTGGGTGAACAACACTAATCTCAAAATCACAGATAAGTGCTTAGTCACATATTCTATTGGTGGATTTAAGGATACAGTCCAATGTGATGTTCTCCCTCTGAAGGTGTGCCATATCCTTCTTGGTCGACCTTGGTTGTTTGATAAGAAAGTACAGCATTGTGGCTATGCCAATACCTATGCCTTCAAGCATGCCAACAAGACTATGAAGTTTCATCCTGCCAAAGATCTCCCTGAAATTAAGCTCAAGAAGATGGTGGGATCGTTCCTCATTCAGCGTATTCCTTCAGACGGTCTCCTCGGTCATTTCCCTAACTCGACTCCGTCGAGTTCTTTTCAGAGGAGGAGAGTTGATGCAGATACGACTGCCCTTTCTTGGTTGGACCAGCATGACCGGCTTTGGAAGCCAAGAGCCAAGAAGAACCGGTCCAGCCCAGGGTTTTGGTCCAACAAGGGTTGGAAATAAAATTAGTAGTTTACTTAGTATTTTATTTCATGCTTTTATTTTCCAGACTTGAACGTAGGAGTAGGATTTACTTCCTTGCTTTGGTTTCCTTTTTATAGTTGTTTCCTAGTTTAGGCTAGTTTCCATTTCAGTAAAGTTTTTAATTTCATGTTCCTATTTTCCTACATATTGGTTGTAATCGATTGAAGATTTAGAGAGTGATTTTGATTATTGAATGAATGTGTTAAGTGTGATTCTCCTTTTTCCCCCTCTCTACTCTGATCTCCCCTCTCTTCCCTAAGGTTCTCCATCACACTTAATGCAGGAGTAGATTACAAGTAACTAACTCCGCAGTTTATAACCCCAAACAATACAAATAGGAGCAAGAAACAAAGAAATAATACCATCAAATAAACCCCCAAGGATACAATACCCATATAAGAGAAAAACCAGCCCAAAACCCAACCCTATAGGAGAGAGAAAGGCCTTCTATAAAGCCAGAGAGAGAAAGGTGCGGCCAAGTTTGTGGGAGTTCGATTGAGCTGCACTTTTGGGTGTAGATAGTCCCTAAGGAGGGTACAAAAACCCCCTAAATATGAAGGGCTTCTGACGGCTGGTTATGGAGTTATGCGTTTTCTTGATTTTCAGACCTAGGAGAGAGAATGTGAAGAATTCTGTAAGAACAGTAACTTGTCTTCTTCAGATAACCTTCAAGAGAGGATCGATTAATCTTCTTAGAGTATAGAACCAATCCTCCAAAGGATCTGCAGATCAGATCCCAAACTTAGGCAGCAATGAGGGTCGATTGACTTCAAGAACAAGAACTCTTTGGTTGGCTGATTCTAATTTTGTATGTTTTAACAAGTCTGAACTTCTAATAACAATAAACAAAAAATAAAAATAGAAAATGAAGAATCGATGGAGGGTTTAGAAAGGTGAAAGAGAATAAAGGAATGAGTATCTCACCCCTCAGGTTTTGGGTATCACACCCCTCAAAGGTTTAGGCATCTCACCTCTCAATAACAGTTTTTTTAGCTAAAAAGTAATCACTCAATAATTTATTCATTCAAATCTCAAATTATAAGTACAGGGGCTCCTCTATTTATAGAGGACAAAATAACAATCAAACTACTACTAGGAGCTAGTTTCCCAATAGAACTAGACACTCCTACTACAATTAGGAATTCAAAATAGGACTAGGCCTTAACTTTATGACTCCAACATGGAGTAGGACTAACTAATAGTCCATATGGACTTTACAACCGACCAATGGCCTAATGGGCTTTTATTGAATTAAATAGCAACTAACTAAAATAATGAATTAAATCCCGTTTTTCTACCTTCTACCCATATTTTAGGCCCATTAAAGTGGCCCATTTCAAAGAAAACCCATGGGATCAAAGGCCCAACACATATATAACACAACCCGAGGCTTATTTGCAATAAAATAAGCCCAAGTGACTTATCTACATCACCAATGCTTACAAAAAAAGGGACTATAACAATGTCCCAATAAAGCTCAAACTAGCCTATGCATTTCGTCATACATCCTGATGGAGGGCCGGTAGGGGTAGGGAAGAATTCCCTGATATGACTCTCAAAGTTGCAGGGGAGAGGGAACAATTGCACGAAAAGAGGGGGAAAAATCGCACACACACCTGCAGGCTCTCAAACACTAACTCAATCCATATTTTTCTATTCTCTAATTTTGTCCACCGGTTACAACCAATATATAGGGAAAATAAAAGACAATTAGATACCAACTGAAATAAGGAAACTACCATAACTAAGCAAACCGACTCTACTAAGAATCTTTGAATTGTATGTGAACTCAACTTGCTAAAATAAAGTGAATAAAATCAAATAAAAGCCAATCTTCCTAAATAAAGTAAATCCTACTAGACTAAGGACTTAATATAGATCCAGTTCATCTCTGTCCAGATACCCAGATGTGTATGAATCGCTCCATGGGTGCGTATCTACATCAATTCCCCAAATGTTGAAAAAAATTCGTCCATTAGTTTGTAGATGGGAGAATCAATACCAATCGATCAGCATCCATCCTTGCCTGTATGAAGTCAACATTGAAACCAAGATCAAATGATATGAAATCCACGACGCGAAGTTCATTGGTAAGGTAGTCACTTGGGAAAATAAAATCGATCGGTTTACTAAAGAGATCAACAGATTTAAATTTTTTCACAAGTTGATCTTCAACTTCCAACGGTGCCATCTCATCTTTAACCACTGGTGACTCATCTTCTGGTTCGTCCACCTGCTGTTCAACGGCTGAGATCACATGGTTAAAGGTAAAGTGTGCTAGGCATTTGAAGTCCGTGCAAAGTCGTTGAGCGTCATCGAGCTTCTCTATTATCAATTGCATTGGTTGATGGATATCCAATAAAAGATTGAGATCCACTGGTTAGGTTTTCTATTTAGAATCACTATGGATGGAGTGCGTGGCAAAAGGGTAAATAAATAGAAGGTGAAGAGATGATGGCAGAACTATAAATATTGAAATTCAGTTTAAGTTACAAAAGGATGTATCACGTGTGAGGCAGGGTATAATTGGAAATAAGGAGAATTATGGGATAAAAGGAATTAAAAGATGAAGAAGGGGTAAAGTGGGGAAAACAGAATAATAGAGATAGTAAAAGAGAAAGGCTGGGGGTGGGGTTTATGTTACCGACAAAAGGAGTCCTCCTTGGAGACGGAACTAGACGGAGAAAAAGGCAGAAGCTCGACTACCACCGGTGGATCGATCGAACCAGGTATGTTCCTCACTCTATTCTTCTTCTTCGTCTTCTTCTTTCTTCTCTCCTTTCTCTTTCTCTCTCATCTTCTAATTCTACCTTCTCTCTTTGCTTTTTTTCTTCTTCTTCTTCTTCTTCTTATTCTCATCTTCTGCTTCCCTCTTCTCCTTCTTCTCGTCTTTTGCGCTGCCTTTTTTTTCTGGTTTCTCTCGCTAATGCTTCTCGTCGGCTTCTTTTTTTTTTTTTTTTGTTCTGCTGATGAACCTAGAAAGGATTCAAGGGAAGAAGTCGAGAGAAAAAGGGGGGGGGGGCGGTGAGTAATGGAGGGTCGCCTCTCCTCTGCTAGAATCGATTCTCTCCCACTCTTTTTTTTTTTCTCAATCTCAGTAGGAATAGAACAGAGAATGGGAATGGAGAAGAGAGATGGAGGGGAAGGGATGGGGATCCTTCGGCTCTAATATCAAATAATGGAGGGCCGGTAGGGCTAGGGACGAATTCCCTAAGATGACTCTCAGAGTTGCAGGGGAGAGGGAACAATTACACAAAAAGGGGGGAAGAATAGCACACTTGCCCGCAGGCTCTTAAACACTTACTCAATCCATATTTTTCTATTCTCTAATTTTGTCCACCAGTTACAACCAATATATAGGGAAAATAAAAGACATAATTAGATACCAACTGAAATAAGGAAACTACCATAACTAAACAAACCGACTCTACTAAGACTCTCTAAATTGTATGTGAAGCCAACTTGCTAAAATAAAGTGAATAAAATCAAAGAAAAACCAATCTTCCTAAATAAAGTAAATCCTACTAAACTAAGGACTCAATATGGATCTGGTTCATCTATGTCCGGATACCCAGATGTGTATAGATCGCTCCATGGGTGAGTATATACATCACATCCTGCCTTCGAATTACCACATATGAATGTGGAAATATAAACTAGAATGGTGACCTTCAAGTAATGTTGTTTCCCACTAATGCAGCTCCTTCTCCTTAAGTCTTCTTAGTCGGAGCTTCAACTAAGTCGTCACTTAGAGTTTCTTGAAGCTTCACACAAACCCTAGATTTATTCTTCCTTTCTTCTTATTTTCTTCTTTTCCTTGAGTCTTCTACAAACCCTTGAATGTCTTTTTGAATGCCCTTCACCAACTTTTCACATAGAAGCTTGAAATCATCAATGGAACATGGAAGATTGGGGATTCTTTGGTTCCTCCTATTTGGAGTTTTTATAAAACCTTCTTTTAATCTCAATAAACCT
This sequence comes from Macadamia integrifolia, assembly GCF_013358625.1. Taxonomy (NCBI): domain Eukaryota; kingdom Viridiplantae; phylum Streptophyta; class Magnoliopsida; order Proteales; family Proteaceae; genus Macadamia; species Macadamia integrifolia. The sequence goes on along the minus strand of NC_056559.1, from coordinate 33,443,977 downwards.
AGGGGTCTTGTATAGGATCTGTTCTATATAAGACCCCCAACATGTTTGGCACTAAATAATTTCTGGGCTGCAACCAGCATGCTGCTTCGAGCAACTGGAGAGCCGATTTGAGCTTAGGTGCTTTCGGCCAAAAAGCAGCCAGCTCCATGATCCAGCAGCCTAACCTTTGCTCCTCAAATGGTCATATCACGGATCCCAAATCAGAGCTTGAATCTGATGCATGTGAAAAAACAGCTTCTTCAAGCACACACGCCATGTCTGATGATCAAGCCATAACTTCCACCTCTGATATTGAATTGATAAGATTTTTAAATAGTTGTAAAGCTAACTTAAAGATCTACCTATCTCATGTTTCAAGCTAGGAGATTCGAAACCAACTCAACATATCATGTGTTTATTCAACATCATATTCATAGAGGCACATGTACTGGTCATAAAAATTAGGACATTCTCCTTGCAAAAAGATATCCTCTTCAGTAAATTTCACAAACAAGCATGATATTAAAGGGAAGCTTGTCTTGCAACATTTTCTCATAAAAAAAATAATTAAGAAAGGTTGGGGAAAAAGAGGGACTGGGGAAGAGAACATACCACATATAAGGCCTCACCACCTTTCAGAAAGCCCTTAGTTCCATCAATTGGATCAAGTAGCTGAATCAATCGTATGATCATAATGTGAGTAAAAGTATCCAATTCACATAAACAAGAATCAAAATTGCCATCCAAAATGACAAAAACAGAATCAGATAACATCCAAATATTTCCTTTGGGGTAAATGAAAAAGTGGGTTCACCACCTGGAACAGGCTGCAATATTCTGAGGGTGATGGAAGCCCAAATGCAGACCACTGGAAGGAGATGGAAATAATACAACAGCACAATATGGCATTCTCTCTTTAGTAATTTCAGCATTTAACAGAATAATACTACCTTATAATGTTACTAAGTGAGTTTTAACTGACTTCTCAATTAAAGACAGTAAGTAGCAAGCTCCAATAGCGAAGAACATAAGGCATTACTGACAAACCATTTTTGCTTAACTAACCCAATAAGTAGCAGGCTTTGTCCCAAAAGCAAATGCGTCCTTTCCACCTCTATCAATAGCTTCCAAGACAACACTTTCACTTAATGATTCATCTCCAAGACTTGCTTTATCAATTACAGCACTTACTACAGCTTGCGAAAGAGGAGTTGAACGTAAGAATGATGAGTCCTCTTCGGCCACCAATGGGATCGACGGAAACATTCTACCAAGCTCTGTCAGCACCGGCAATCAATAGAAGAAGTAAATACAACAATATATTGGATTAACATTACAAATATAACAAATCTTCTTAGACCAAGAATATGACATTCGGAAACTAATTTGAAACAAACCACGTAATGTTCAGAGGGAGGAGGGGGAGTCAAATTAGCATCAATTAATTCTGGATTTAAATAAATAAATTAAAAAAAAAAAAGGCAAAGTTGAAAATAAAAGAATTGCAAGAGAGTAAATATAAACAACCTAAGCTAATAAGGGCTTGCACCCCAAAATCGGCCACTGTGACTGGCGTTTGATCGATTTTTTCAAGAATTCGTCCACTGCTTCCAAACAAGGACTTCTGTACCTATTTGATTTGGAAACGAATTTGAAGCGGGGGGGAGGGGGGGTATCCATCTATAATTAAAAAGAAAAAAAAAAAAGGTTAAATTAACAAAACGTAGGAACATAGGAAGAGATCATACATCAACACAAATACGGCAAGATTTCTCCACGACATTTACTGCAGCTTCGAGTTCTCTGTGGTACTTCGCGTTTTCCGGCGGAAACGGTAAGCTTGATCTGAAATTTAATTAATAACTCATCAAACAATAAAGAACTTCAGAACCTAAACAAACATAGAAACGGAACATCCATTTTAAACTGAAGAATCAACTGCAAGGAATGCACTAGGTACCTGAGAGTAAAAAATCGATGGGAGTGACAACGAGATGTGGAGGAGCAACGAGGATTAAATAATTCACCAGTTGAGAATCGAGGAGAAGAAAAACGTAAGAGATCCATTGCAGGAGAGAAACTAGGGTTCTCTGTCCACTGAGACGTCTTCAACGCCGGCGATAGCAGTAGTAATCATGGATTCTCGGTTGGTTTATTCATTATTGTCGCCGGCGATCTCAGTGCGAAGAGTGAAGACTGCAGGTGAGTGACAGTGCTTCCATGTTTGGCGCTAAAAATAAAATGACAGATCAGGATAGGTTGCATTGGAGTGGTTGACGCAGCGTTTGGCAACGTCTCAAAAATTCGTTTCTGGAATTTAAAATAGAATAAAGCGTTTAGTGTATTTATAGTGTTTTTTTTTTATAAAAAATTAAAAAAAACACTGAAAAAAAAAATTTTGATGGCGTGATAAAAAGTAGTTCCGTCCATAGTTAGTAAATTCAGATTAGGGAATTATTTGGGTAGAGAATTATTCGAAATAATTCAATTGATTAATTTAAGGATTCGGTCAAAAAAGTGATCAAAAAAACTTATTGAGTTTTTTTTTTTTCTTTTTTGTTTTTTTTTTTTGTTTTTTTTTTAAATACTGTTTAAGTGGACCGAATAATTCAGTTTAATTCGATTCGATCCAAATTATTTGCGTTTTATATTCACTTTTAAAAAAATCGTAAATTTTACCAAATTTTATTTTTAATTTGGATTCGATCAGAATTTTTGATTAAATTCGAAAAAATTCGGTTCAACCAAATAATTCAATTGATAACACTCCTGAATTATTTGTCATTCCAATTTTGTTTAAAAAAATAAAATGGCATTTTAACATATAAATTAAAATTTTTGTTTTTAACATGAAAAGTCGTTTCTGAATTAAATCCCTATTCTCCTTCTTCTCCTCTTCTTCTTCAAACACCGGAAGGGCTCTGATCAGTGTCACCGACGTTAACGACCGGCCAAACTCGCTAGAGGATCTGATCAGCGTCACCGACACTGGCATGAGCCATACGAGCCACACGAGCCCATCCATTTCTGAATTGATGTTCTTATATTCGTTTCGTATTTTTCAAAAATTTTCGTGCGTGTAATCGATGAGTCTCTGTAGTTCTTAATGTCAGATGGTGGTGAACTTTGTTTTAATTTTCCAGTATGAGCTTCGTTGTGAAGCATTAATTATAATCTTTGATTTTCTTTGGCGAATTCGTCAACGATCAGTTGCTGCGTGTTTAAGCTACTTGGTGAACGATCAGAAATCGAAGAATCAAAAGTATTCCGCCTAGAAATCGATGGATCCCTGGGCTGGCTGTAGCCCTGAAAGTATTTGCTCCCAAAAGATCCCCGGCATGTGTTGCCCATGAAACAGAGACAAGAGCTCGGGCTTTAGAGCTTTCACCTCATACAAGAAAAACTCATTGACCAAAACTGACAAGTGGAGGATCCAAAAGAAAACCCTAATATCAGGATTGTCTTTTTCCCTTTCTATAATCTATGACATAATTAAAGAAGAAGAAAGGAGCAAGGAAAGATAGAGAACGAGAAAAGAAAGAAAAAGCTCGAAGGTTGAAAAGTATCTCTTACCAGCTGAAATGGGAAAATGGATCCGAACCTTCGATTTAAAGTCGGCGATTGTTGGAAAGGATCTTTCATGGCTGCTTCCTTATCACATTTGAAGACGGTAAATGTTACCCACTAACAGAAATCCTCTAAATCCTCCAAGAAGGTCGAAGGGTGAAAAGTATCTCTTCAAGACGAAGAAGAAGTTGGATAAAATCGTCTTTTCCATCTCAAAAAATTAATACCTCTCTCACCGTGTTAGTATGGGTGAGTTTAAATGCAATTTTCAATTTTTAGGGGAATTATATAATTTCGATAAACGTCAACACGATTTGGGGTTTGGACCCAATCACTCCATCCATCTTCCACTCCTTCGGCCACCATAGCTGCTTCATCTCTCTTCTACCATCTCGACCCTTCTATTTCTCCCATCTTCTATTTTCTTTTTGTTTTCTCAAGACCTAGCCATGGCCGAATTCTGGCAATCATCTTCATCCTGACTACTCTCTAGTAGTCCTATTTTCTCCATTCAAAATCCAAGCATCCACGCACCTTTTGGTTTTTGTTTCTGGATCTCATATCAATTGTTTGTTGTGTTTCTACATTCATCGTTTTCTGAAATCAATATTGGATTTTTTTATTAAATTCTATTTTTCCTACTTCAAGTGGGTTTTTGATCTACAAGTCAGATTTCAAATCTTACAATCAGTTGTGCTTCTTGAATGATTTCTGAAATCAAAATTAAAGAATCCTAATCATAGTTTGAAACCTGAAATCTCTATTTCTAAAGTCTAATCTAAGTTCTGATTTCAGCATCTTCCCCACCGTTGCCATTGGTTGTCTTCTTCTCCAGGAGGGTTGCGGCCGCTCCCTAAAACCTAATTTGGTCCCATGCACTGTTGCCAATTTGCCATGGATCAAAGAGCTATAATCTACCCTCAGATTGGATGGTTGCGAGTTATTTAAGGATTTGATAATGGGAATCTTATGTTAGCTAGGCCTTAATTAAATTTAAAGTAAATCCCCTCCCATGGTCAGGGCTAATCAAGGTCAACCCAGCCCGACCCTGAGGCCAGGTTAGGGTTGACTTTTCAAGCCCTGACTCAGGGTTGGCAACCATATTGATAACATTAAATAATAATAATAATAATAATAATAATAATAATCCAGCCCAACCTGGTCCTGTTTCACCCCTAATTGTGAGGTCAAGGGGTCGGTCAAGGGGTCGGTCTGATTTGCTATTCTAAGTTCTAGCGCGAAGATATTTGTTGCCACCCATGTGTGATCCCAATTCCCACGTAAGGCCATATTCAATTGATACTTTGGGTCCCACGATATTTCTTCTCTATTATTATTATTATTATTATTATTATTATTATTGTTGTTGTTGTTCTTATTATTATTATTGTTGTTATCAATATGGTTGGCCACGTATTGGATCAAAAAAATAAATTGAGCTAGTTTCAATTTTAATTTTCCAATTACCTATTTCATGGCTTTAATTTGAGCTACAGCTTCTAAGAAGGAACTTTCCACATTAATAGCAGGTCCGATGAAAAGTAAAGATAAAGTTGAACGATCAAGATTGATGCTGGCCAATCTGAGATTGATATTTATTGCTGCCGAGAATCTGTAAAAGGATGAACATTGGTCCTGCAAGAACACAGAAGGTAGAGACCTGGAGATGGCTTCAAGATAAGTCCTCCGACGCCCAAGTTAGAGACCCGTGCAACAGTGTTTTTGAGAGTAATGGCAAGTGATTTGACCTTATCTCTGGCAACTACTTTGGTTTTCTCTTATAGAATTGGATCCTGTAGAGTCCTACTAGGACACGTCTTTCTGCTTTTGACAAACTTGGGGCAGTTTGGGAGGATCCCCTCTTGCACATCTCCCCTCTCTATGGGGAATATTCCCATCCCTTAGAGATCATCTCACCTTTAGGCTGGTAGAGTCCTATTATGACTCTGCTACTGTGAGAGGGTTTAAGTTTTCCTCGTTATCTTGGTATTCGAAATCCTAGGTTTCCTGTGGTGCCCCAACTTTCTTCTGTATCTGGATACACAGCTAGATGCCATGTGTCAATATTCTGTTGGTCAATCAATTTGTGCATATCAAAAGCCCCCTTACTTTCTCTGAAAAACCTTTCTAGAGGAGGTAACAATACTTCTTAAAGCGGACCAGGTCCTCTCTTCTTTTTTCTTTTTTTTCCTAGACCCTTCGGCCCCATCTATTCAGCTTCATCCTGAACCCTTCGGTTTTGCTGAGTATGGACTCCTCGGTTGGGTCTACTCGGCCTTAGCCAAACCCACAACCGAGGGAGGATCCTTCGACCAGGTCTGCTAGGCCTTGGGTTGAGCACCCAACCGAGGGAGGACCCTTCGGTCAGGTCTGCTCGGCCTTGGCCAAAGCCCCCACCCGTGGGAGGACCCTTCGGTCAGGTATGCTCGCCCTTAGCCTGAGCCCCCAACCGTGGGTGAGCTCTTTGGTCACGTCTGTTCGGCCTTGGCCTGAGCCCCCAACCAAGGGTGGACCCTTCGGTCAAGTCTGCTCAGCCTTGGCCTAAGCCCCCAACCATGGGTGGACCCTTCAATCAGGTCTTCTCGGCCTTGGTTTGAGCCCCCAACCGAGGGAGGACCCTTCGGTCAAATCTGTTTGACCTTAGCCTGAGCCCCCAACCAAGGGAGGATGAACTGAAGGTCACTTTTGCTCTTTTTCTACGCTCACATACTTGACTTGATTGTGCCTCGAGAGTCCCCCTTGATAACATGGCATTGCCATTACTGCTTAGGGGAGTCAGACCGTTTTTACTTGTTTGATAAGGGATGGCTTCCCTCATTTTTCTCCATCATTTTCTCAGTCTCGCAGAGCCCCTTACCTTCGGTTATCTTGTCTTAAGTATTCCTTCGATTTTCAGTAGTAAGTCTTTCATCCTTATGTCTAGCAGAACTAGTAGCGGTTCGTCGTCCTCTAAGCGGATTCATTCCGATTCCATAGGGGATGACCTAAGGAATGTGAGGGGTATGTCCTCAAACTCTTCACCTGAGTTGCCCTCGTCTAGGGATTCCTCCACCCCCGCCTCTCGGCATATGGAAGGAGCGTCATCCTCGTGTGGGAGGGGAAGATTTAGACCAATGCTTAAGGTGACAAAGGGTGAAGAGGACGATGGCGCACTACGTGAGGGCCTCTTCGAGGCGAGGGCCAACAATGATGATGCCCTTGACGTCGACGCTCAGGAGATTGTGTCAACCATGTCCGATACTGAGCTTGAGGAGGTTAGAGTTAAGTGCGAAGTTCCTGATTCCTTCACTTTGAGGGTGGCCAAGCCCGAAGACAGGAGGAGCTATCGGAACCCTAGTGAGCTTCGTCTATATAAGGAGTCCTTTAAGGTGTGGCTTTGGCTTCCTATTCACCCTTTCTTTTCTCTTCACCAATGGCCTTTATCGTTGGCCGTTTCTGTTAGTTGTTTCACTCTTTATTCTAGTAAAAGTGATTCAGGATGGTAGTATTCAGCCCTCGTAAGGATATAAAGTTGTTGAACCGATATCCCTCCTAGATCCACGGTTGGAAGAATAAGTTTTTCTTTGTGAGGTCGTCAGAGGGTCTTCCCTTCGGTATTGTGTGGGACTTTCTCGACCTAAAGTCGGTGTTCACTTTCCAGACCTGAAGTTGGTGAACACCGCCCTAGCCCTCTTTGGTTAGGATGCAGAGTCAGTGGCATTGACGAGGGATAAAATTAACTATCCTCATGTCGAATCCGACGGGCTCCAATCCGACGCTATTCTCTTCAGGTTCGAGCTTAGCCCGAGTGAGTCCGAGACACAACTGAGTCTCTTCTACTTGTTTATTTTTTGTTCTGACTCTTCTCTTTTTTTTTTTTAATGCATCCCATGAGAGAGCAATACAAAGCATCCGTAGCCAAGATGCAGGCTCAGATGAAGGAGCATTAGCGAGAAGCAGAAAGGCAAATGGAAGGCCCGAGCATCGAACTATCATTATCCACTAGGATCATTTTCACCCTGCAATTGGCTATTGTCATGGTTATCACTAGAGCATCATCATGAGGTGTTTGCACCCCTTTTAGGTTTTCATCTGAAAAGGAGATCAATGTTCCTATCTTTGCCTTCTTATTTGACCACTAGGTCACATGTTCACTTCTGGCACAAGGCCTTCCTGGCCGAGAGGGAACTTTCTCCTGCGGCTAGTCCTTCATTGATAGTAGCTATGACCCTGGTGGGGCTATTCTGGTCATCTTGAGGTAGAGGGTCAGTCCTCTCAGATGTCCAAGCACTTTGCGACTCTCGCTTGTCTCTAAGACCTGGTTCCCTCCTTTCGCGTAGACCTCTTCTCTCTCCCTGGCGGTCGTCTCTTCGATCATTGCCATCTTGGTCATCTTCTTTCTCTCGGTCTACAAACTGACCCAGGTATCCTCTTTGGATCATACTTTTTATCTCCCTTTAAGTGCCAGCAATCCTCAGTATCGTGGTTGTGATCCTTGTGGAAATAGTTGTACTTGTCTATGTTGCGCCTCTTGGGATGTCGCCCCATCTTTCCGGGCCACTTCAGTACTTTGGCATATGAGGAATCCTTTATCTACATTAGTATGTCAGTTCTCCTTCGGTTGAGAGGTGCATACCTTTCAAATTTTTTTGGGGGACTGGGTGCACTATCGTGTTCTGACCGTTGCCTTTTGCCCTCTGAAGCTTTACTTTCCTCTCTTGAGGTTCGTTTCCTTTCGGTCTTTTCTTCAACTTCTTCGTCAACCTCTAGGTTTCTTCTATGTGGATATACCTTTCACATCAGGCTTTTAACTCGGCCAAATTTCTTAGTGCACACTTCGTCAAGGATCTTTTGAGTTCTTTATCTTTGACTCCTGCCAGGTGAGCCGTGAACTCTTCTTTTGCATCTAAGCCTCTGATCTCGAGTTTTTCTTTGTGGAAGTGCTTCATGTAATCCCGCAGGGATTCTCCTGGGTGTTGCTTGACGTTCAACAAATTGTATGTCATCTTCTGGAGAGGTTGACTACTAGAGAAACCCTTTAGAAAGACGTGGCTCAATTCACTGAAACTATAAATCGACTTTGGCAATAAACGATTGCACCACAGTTTGGCAGCCACTCTGAAGGTCAAGGTTAAGGCATGCACATAATGTTTTCTGAGACCCAATGAAACTGCAACGCGACCTTGAAACCTTTCCAAGTGATCGACAGGGTCTCTTGTTCCATCATAAGTGTCGTATTATGGCAAGCGAAGCTTGACAGGAAGCGGATCCCTTAGGACTTCATCAGCTAAGGCCATATCATTATTGAGATCCGGCTCATACGTTCCCACTTGGTTGTCTACCACTTTTTGGATCTCATCCTTGAAATCGAGGATCATCTGCTTTAACCCTTGATCTTCGTCCCTTCGGCGTGGCTCTTCTTGCCTCGCTCCTGTAGCGCGTCGCGCTCCCTCTCTAGGTGCGGGGTTCTCCTTTGCTGCTCGGCTCTAAGGGTTTCTCCCAGATCTTACCGACCCTAAGCTGCTTTGGTCTTCGTCTTGGGCCTGTTCCGACTAGATGCTGGGATTCCTCATTATTCCATTATTCATCTGAGTTACAACCTTGGAGACTTCTCGCATCGTGTCAGCCAATTAGTTATATTTCTCTTGGAGCGCGTCAAACTGAGTTATTACATGCTCATGCCCTTCAACTGGAGTGAGTGGGGGGTTTACTTCCTTACGTACTAGGTCTCTAGCAGAGTGCTGATTGTTTAGGGCATTGTCCTGATCACCATCATTCCGCTGCTCTTCTCCTTCGGAAACTGGGGATAGCCAGGGTGCCAAGGGTTCTCCTGCATTCATATTTCGTGCTTGTGTTGTCTTTTGATAGTAGGTTCTTTTCACCAATACTCACAGTTCCCACAGACGGCGCAATCTATTGCCACCGAGAATCTATAGAAGGATGAACGTCGTCCTGCAAGAACACAGAAGGTAGAGGCCCCGAGATGGCTCCGGTATTAGTCCTCCGACACCCAAGTTAGATACAACAATGCTTTTGAGACTAATGGCGAGTGAGTTGACCTTACCTCTGACAATGTTAGGATTTAAAATGTAACCGCAAGCGTACAGATCAATGTAGCTACGGGTCGAACACATGGAGATCAGCCACTTTATTTTTTTTTCTTTTAATAATGCGAAAGTGAACCGATTAATGGTTATGATCTAATTCTAATTACTGTCCTAAATATATATATCTAAAATAATGTCCTAACCATTCTTCATCTAAGAATTTAAAGACGCAAGCCACACAATTAAAATTAAATAAATAAATAACTGAAAATAAATAACGCACGTAATTAAAAAAATCAATAAAGAAAAAAAATACTGAAATAAAAAAAAAGTAAAAGAAATGGGATAAAGCTAGAGAGAGACTCACAAGTAGGTTTCTCTACTTAGCCCGAGAGATGCATCATAATATGAGCTTCCCTATTTAACCAGAGAGTCACTCTTACAAGGATTACTCTACTTGGCTTTAGGGAAAGGAAGAAAATTGAAATAAAAGCAATAAATTGATGTTTCTATGGCTAGGAGGGGCAAAACCAACATATACACTAGCCATGAACCTTGGGGGAAAGTGATAGCAATAATGTAACGACTGAAATTAAAATCCTAAATTAAGAAAGAAAGGGTAATCAGAAGAGGGAATGAGAGGGGGGGGAGAGAAGACTACTGAAGCAGCCTACTTGAACTTCAACTCTTGAATTGAAAACTTGATCGATTATATAAATGTGCTCATCAGAATTCCTCCACACTTAGGGCCCGTTTGGTATCGTTTCTGTTCCAGAAACGTCGTTTCGTGTCAAAAACGAAAATTTCAGTTTCTGTGTCAAAACGCAGTTTTTAAACGAAAAAATGGTGTTTCAAAATTTCAGATTTTTATCGGGAATTTTTTTTTTTGTAAAATGGAACGAAACTGGGAAGACGGAACAGAGTTCCGTCCAATCTCGTTTTTTCAGTTTTTTTTTTCACTTTTTGTTTCAAAAAAACAGAAACGGACTATAAGTGCACCAAACAAAAGATTCCATTTTTTCGTTTCAATAGAACGAAAAAACTTCAGAAACGCTTTTTTAGAACGATACCAAAGGGCCCTTTAGACTTTGCTAGTCCTCGAGCAAAACAAAAAGAAAGAGAATAAAAACAAAAAACCTAGCTCACTTTTGTAGGAATCACGGTTGCATTTAGCATGTGCAACAAGCCTTTAAACCCCTAGGTCACCTCTAGTGGACGAGTTGTGTCTCGTGGGTGTTTGTAGTGAATATACACCAAAAATTCAGAATAAATAAATCCCAACCTTGGCTAAAGGTAAGGCCCATACCGATCCGGAGCAAAGATAATTTCTCTTAAAAGGGACCCCCACACTTGAACTTTTATTACTCTTTATCAATTCTAGGCACTAACATATTTCTTAATTTGAAACACACCTCGTCTCTTTCAAAATATCCTTATCTTAAGGTAAAACCACTCATGAAGAAATAGGGAACCAATGACTAAGGCGTTGAAGTGTTTTTGACCAAAACATATTACCAAGTATTAATGACATTTGCACATTTTTTTTCTCATTTTTTTCGCTTAATAAACTCTATTCTACTCCACTACTTTTGGCCTGAATGATATGGTGGAGTAAACACCAGATACCCAAGTTACTATGTAGCTTCGCTTTTTTGCATATGACCATAAAGGCAGTGATGCTAGAGTTCTTTCAAAAGTTTTCTCTCAAGGAATTTCGATCAAGCCACCATGCTTCCTGAGACGCAATGACCTGTCTAGTTCCAAGGGAATCAACTCTTATTCTTCTTTATACCACATTTCACATTTCATTTAAAATTGTGCATATGTCAACTCATGCTAAATTAAAAAGAAGGTCTCAACTCCAAATCAAAAGTACAAGGAACCCACAGACTTACATATGGTCCAACACCATAAAACAGGGGTCTCTTATTTTTCAAAAGAAAGTCACATCTCAAGACACATGCTTGTTTCTTTCTTCTTAATAGGGTTTTTATACATTCAAAATGGGAACTTTAATCAAAAATTTTATTTTCATACATCAAGCAATCGAATGGTATGATCATTAGCTAAAAGCCAAAGTAGGACTTCATCCTTTAGCAAGCTCAAAAAAAAAAAAAAAGTGGAAAAAGCAAAAATTGGTTTCCCTCCCTGACACTTAAGTCATGCAATGTCCTCAATGCATGGAAAGAATTAAAAGCGAAGAAAATGCAAGGGGTCATACCTGATTAAAAGTTAGTCATCAGTGTAAAGAGGTTTATGGAGATCCATGACCTTTTCACTACCAGTAGTAGGAAACTAGAGGAATGGTTTCAAATGCTGACCATTAACCTTCGGAATTATCCCTGTTCCTGGATTCAAAATCTCCACAGCCCCATGGAGATATACATTATGGACAATAAACGGGCCATCCCATTGGGATCTAAGCTTACCAGGGAAAAGATGCAATCGAGAGTTGTGCAATAAGACCTTATCACCAATTGCAAAAGATTTGCACAGAATGTGCTTATCATGGAAAGCTTTGGTCTTTTCCTTGTAAATCCTAAAACTTTCATAGGCATCATTCTTAAGTTCATCTAACTTAGATAGTTGGAGCCTATGATGAATTGTCGCATTAGACAAATCAAAGTTGAGCTTCTTGATGACCCAAAAGGCCTTATGTTCCAACTCAACTGGTAAGTGACAAGCTTTTTCATACACCAAATGGTAGGGAGACTGGTCAAGGTCAGTCTTGAATGCAGTCCGATGGGCCCACAAGGCATCAATGAGCCTAAGGGACCAATCATTACAGTTGGGATTAACAAATTTCTCCAAGATTTGTTTGATCTACCTATTAGACACCTCCACTTGGCCACTAGTTTGGGGGTGATAAGGGGTAGATAACTTATGGGTGATCCCATACTTTTTCATTAAGGCCTCAAAAGGTCGATTACAAAAATGAGTATCCCTATCACTAATTATTGCACGTGGTGCACCAAAGCGAAAAAAAAAATGTTCTCTTTGAGAAACTAGACTACCACTTTGTGGTCATTAGATTTACAAGGTATGGCCTCTATCCATTTAGAAACATAATCAATGGCCAAAAGTATGTACAAATTCCTAAAGGAATTAGGAAATGGTCCTATATAATCGATGCCTCATACATCAAAGATCTAAACTATCAAAATAGGGTTGAGGGGCATAATGTTTCTCTTATTGATACGGCCAAAAGACTAGCAGACGGGACAGGCCTTGTAAAAATCAAAAGTATCTCTAAAAAGAGTGGACCAATAAAATTCGCATTGGAGAACCTTTGCGGCAGTCTTCTTAGGTCAAAAGTGTCCACCACATGCATGATCATGACAAAAAGAGAGAATATAATGTTGCTCATGATCAGGAACACATCATCGGATAATCTGATCTGGTCATATCTTAAACAAATAAGGATCATCTTAGAAAAAGTACTTAACTTGGGAATGAAATCTATACTTATCTTGGGTGGACCAGTAATCTGAAGTCACACCTGAAACTAAGAAGTTGACAATGTCAGTAAACCATAGTTCACTGGACATTGCAAATAATTATTCAGCTGGAAAGTTCTCGTTGATTAGAGAATTGACAGTCAAGGAATTGGGAAGCCGGGATAAATGGTTTGCAACTAGGTTTTCAACTCCCTTTTTATCCCTAATTTCTAAATCAAACTCTTGCAAAAGTAAAACCCACCTAATGAGATGGGCTTTGGCTTCCTTCTTCTGAACTAGGTATCTGAGAGCAGAATGATCAGTATACACCACCACATGTGGACCAACTAAGTAAGACCGAAACTTTTCTAATGCAAACACAACAGTTAAAAATTCTTTTTCAGTGTTTGTATAATTGAGTTGTGCATCATTTAAGGTCCTACTAGCATAGTAAATGACAGTGGGTAACTTATTAATCCTTTGACCCAAAACCGCTCCTATGGTAAAATTCGAAGCATCACACATCAGTTTAAAAGGTTCAGTCCAAACAGGTGGTTGAATAATGGGTGCATTGGTCAACTCTTTCGTAAGTTGTTTGAAGGATTCTAGGCACTCTTTAAAAAACTCAAAAGTATGATATTTGGCAAGTAATGAAGTGAGAGGTCGGGATACCTGATTAAAGTTCTTAATAAATCTTCTATAGAAGCCCGCATGCCCTAGAAAAGACCGAACGTCCTTGACAGATTGAGGAGGTGGTCAGTTATCAATTAAATCCACTTTGGCTCTATCTACCTTAATTCTCTCATTGGACATTACACGGCCTAAAACAATACCGGATTTAACCAAAAATGGCATTTCGCCCAATTCAAAACCAAATTCTTAGATGTGTACCTTTTCAAAACTAGAGAAAGATGATGAAGACATTCAGAATGAGAATTCCCATGAATTGAAAATTCATCCATAAATACTTCTAAGTATTTTTCGACCATGTCAGAAAAGATACTCATCATACATCATTAGAATGTAGCAGGGGCATTACAAAGCCCAAAGAGCATACGCCTGTAAGCAAATGTTCCATATGGACATGCAAAAGTGGTCTTATGTTGGTCCTCTAAAGCAATTGGGATCTGGTTATAGCCAGAATATCCATCAAGAAAATAATAGTATTCATGTCCAGCTAACCTCTTTAACTTCTGGTCAATGAATGGCAATGGGAAGTGGTCCTTCCAGGTTACCCCATTAAGTTTCCTGTAGTCTATGCACACTCTTCACCCTGATTGGACACGGATTGGAATTAGTTCATTATTGGCATTGGGAACTACAGTCACCCCAGACTTCTTAGGCACTACGTGAACTGGGCTTACCCATTGGCTGTCAGAAATAGGATAAATTATTCCATTATCTAGGCACTTTAGGATCTCTTTCTTAATGGCTTCCATCATCACTGGGTTAGCTCTTCTTTGGGGTTCCGTGGATGGTTTGGAATCCTTCATAATATGTATATGATGTTACACAATAGAAGGACTTATACCCTTGATATCAGTCATGGTTCATCCTAGGGCTTTCTTATTATCTTTTAACACTTTAAGTAACTTCTCTTCCTGGCTAGAAGTCAAATTTGAAGAAATTATTACAAGAAGAGTCTGGTCAAGCCCTAGGAAAGCATACCTCAAATTAGATGGCAACCTCTTAAGATCTATCTCAGTGGGCTCAACTATGGAAGGTTTGAGAATGGAATTGGAAAGTTGTCCTAAGAGTTCCACAGGTGTGTGAAGACTTAAGACTTCAGAAAAGAAATTTTCACTATCATCATCCAACTCATTCATATAATCTTAGAATTCTGAATCAAAATCAATATCAAAGTTGGTAACTAAACCATCAGAAAAATCCAGAAAATCCTCAAGCATATTTATCTCTTCTTCCATATGGGTCGCTTGCCTATCTTAAACATGTTAGACTCAACAATTTGGTTACTAAAATATAACCTTAGGAAACCATTCCGACAGTTGATTAATGCATTACTGGTAGCCAAGAATGGTCTTCCTAACATTAATAGGATCTCATCCTTGATTGAGAAGGGCTTAGTATCTAACACAATGAAATCAATAGGAAAAATAAATTCTCCCACCTTTAGTAAGACATCCTCAACCATCCCTTTAGGAATCGTAACAGATCTATCTACCAGCTGAAGAGTAGTTCCGGTGGCTTTCAATTCTCCCAATCCTAGTTGCTTATACACATAGTAAGGTAAAAGATTCACACTTATGCCAAGGTTAAGTAAGGCATGCTCAATCTAGGTGTTGCCTATGACACAAGATATGGTAGGGCTCCCTAGATCCTTAAACTTGGCTGCTATAGACTGAGTAATTATGGAACTAATGTTACCTGCCAAGAACTTTTTTTTTTTTTTTGCACACAAGTGATATGTTTGTGAATACACAAATCTTTCAGTACCTTTGCATAGGCGGAGATTTGGGATATGGCATCCAAAAGAGGGATGTTCACTTCTACCTATTTGAAGACTTCTAAAATTTTATCCATGGAAGTAATCTTCTTTTTGTTTATCAAGCGATCAGGAAATAAGATAGGAGGAACATAAGGACTATTAGGGATTTGCCCCTTTTCAGAAGAATCATTTTTTTCCTCAACCAAATTATCTTTAATTTCAAAAGAATCTTTAGGTTCATTAGACGAACCTGGAACAAGAGGCACACTTGTGTCCTCAACTGAAGGAGAGTTAACAGGAGTAATAGATGGGGAAGATTTAGGAACGCTCTGTTGGTACTCTCTACCACTCCTAAGGGTATAAACAACATTACATTGGTTAGAGGGACCTTGTTAGGTTTGACCTTATACTATATTTAGTGGTGTATTAGTTGATGCTTGTGAACTAACAAGCAGATGATGCCTAGGGTTAGGCTCTGGTCGACTGCATAAAGTTCCTTTCTCCCTCTCCTGCATATTTGAGATAACTTGGGTGAGTTCTCTCGTAAGATTTTGATGGCTTGTCATGAGGAGGGCCATATTTTTTTTCAAATCACTTATTTTACTTACCTCTCCAGTGTTGGTAAACCTAGGGGGTTGCTGATAAGATGATAGGAAAGGATATCACTTCTAAGCTTATTGGTCTTGTGAGTTGGGAAAAACTTCTTAAGGAAGAAAACTGTGAACTGTTTCCATGAGGTTATGGAATTTGTGGGTAACCCATACAACCACTTTTTAGCTTGGTCTTTTAATGCAAAAGTGATAAACCTAAGCTTAACAACATCATCAGAAAGCTATTGGATCTTAATTAGAACACATACCTCTTCAAATTCCCTTAGAAATAGGTATGCATCCTCAGAGGTCAACCCATGGAAGTGAGGCAACATAGTGATGTATTGAGATTTGAGTTCAAAATTATTACCTTGGGCTTGTGGTAGAACTATGCAGGAAGGCTGGGCTATTTTAGCAGGGTAGAACCTATCTTTTAGAGATTTAGGTGAAGGGTTTTGATGTTGGTCTCCCATATTGAAAGGTTTTAAAGAGAGCAAACATATAGGGTCACTACTTGTTGGATCTCTTTTTTTTAACCTATTCTTAGTATTACATACCCACCTAATACTCATGCAACAGAAAACTACCCACAACTAGAGTAAGACAAGCACAAAAGAATGGATAGCAAAACTTTTTTTTATGATTTCTTTTTTATTTTTTTTATTTATTTTTTGGATTTTTGGGAGCTTACCAGCAGGGATCCGGGGTTGCTCAGGTCAATTCCTGAGGTACTGCTACAGGGTGAAACCTATCTTTATCATACTGTGAGGCATGACGACCTCCACCGATACAACTATTATTGCAAGTTATTTTTCTCTGGAATTCAATAAAAAAAAAAAATGAAAAACAAAACAAAACAAACAAAGCACTCCAATTTACCAAAAGAAAGCGAAAAATAACATGGAACTCTATCCAATAAAGGCGCCAAAAACTTGTTAGGATTTAAAATATAACCATAAGCGTATGGATCAGTGTAGCTACAGGTCGAACATAGGGAGAGCAGCCACTCTATTTTTTTTTCGCTTCTTTTAATAATGCAAAAGTGAACCGATTAATGGTTATGATCTAATTCTAATTACCGTCCTAAACATATGTATCTAAAATAATGTCCTAACCATTCATCATCTAAGGATTTAAAGATGCAAGCCACACAATTAAAATTAAATAAATAAATAACTGAAAATAAACAACCCACGCAATTAAAAAAAGTAAGGGAAAAAATGCTGAAATAAAAATAAAGTAAAAGAAAAGGGATAAAGCTAAAAAGAGACTCACAAATAGGTTTTTCTACTTAGCCCGATGCATGCATCATAATATGAGCTTCCCTACTTGATCAGAGAGTCACTCTTACAAGGGTTACTCTACTTGGCTTTAGAGAAAGGGAGACAATTAAAATAAGAGTAATAAATTGATGGTTCTATGGCTAGGAGGGGTAAAGCCAACATATACACTAGCCATGATCCTTGGGGGAAAGGGATAGCAATAATGTAACGAGTGAAATTAAAATCCTAAATAAATGGTAGTCAGAAAAGGGAATGAGAGGGGGGAGAAAAGACTACTGAAGAAGCCTACTTACTTGAACTTCAACTCTTGAACTGAAAACTTGATCAATTTGAGATACTACCAATACTAAAAACCAGATCTGGAATAAACTAAATTTGAAATTTCTAGTACTAGAGAAAACAAATCTGAAGAAAAAAAAAATTGAGCTTGAAAGACATGCGTCATAGTTTGTTCTTGTCACCTAGAACTAAGCCTAGAACTAGAACTTGAAAATTACAACTTCAATTGCTTAAATAATAAAAATAAAAGACTGAATAAAAAAAAAGTGTTTACATTAATTGAATAAAAAGAACTTACAAAAGTATTTAAAGTATAAACCTAGAACTAGAGCTAGAGAAAGAGAAAACTAGAGAAAGATATAGAGCAACTAAGAAAAAACCCTAGAAGAAGAATGAAGTGCCTCCTCCCCTTGTGTTAATTCTATTATATAGAGAATGGGGGAGGGAAGCTAACGATTTTAGCTTCTAAAAAAAAAGATTTTTTTTAATCTTGTTGATGAAGTGGAGGAGAGAGAAGAGAGAAAACATGTGGAGAGAGATCTCCCACGATTTTTCTTGCCTTTATCTTCCTATTTTTTCTCCCTTTTTCTATTTTTCTCTCTCTTCTTGCACAATAAACCCCCTTTGGCCGATTTTTCTTGCTTGGATTTGGACAATATTCTATTTTAATAGGAAATTCCACCCATGCCCTTGTCTTTTTTTTTTTTTTTTCTTCTTTCCTATTTTTTGTCTTTATTTTCTCTATCTTCTTCAAACTTGTGTACAACTATCTTGGCTGACCTCCTTTAAGTGATGAGTACAAGAGAGAAAATCTTGCTAAGAGGTTCGAACTTGAGACCTCCTAATAAGTAAGGGATTTTGCACACCACAACTCACCAACTACACTAGGTAGTTGTTGTTATCAAAAACGAATCTTCAATCACTTAAGGATTTGGTCCATCGATCCTTATTGACATTTAGAATATTTCTTATACCCTTGAGACAACTACAGATGGTATGGTTCTGCATCGCGGTTCAGTTCTGATCCATTATTCTTTTTCTGACTCGAAAAGAATAATCACTTGTACGGTTGACCAAACGAATGTGTACTTGCAATTGAACACTTTCATCTTGCTCAGAATTTCATCCTCTTTGCAACCATGAAAAGAAATAGGACCTCTTTACGTGTAAAATTGGAGATATAGCATTCGATAGTCCTTAAGGCATTGAAAGTATAAAACCTACAAAAAGAGAGTAAAACCCAAGGTAGCTCCATTCTAAATATGTAAAATGCATGTTTTATTACACTAGATTTCACACATAAATGTGCTCATCAGGCAACTACTTTGGTTCTCTCTTATAGGATCGGGTCCTGTAGAGTCCTACTAGGAAACACCCTTCTGCTTTTGATGAACTTGGGGCTATTTTGGAGGATCCCCTCTTGCTCGTCTCCTCTCTCTACGGGGAATATTCCCATCCCTTAGGGGTCATCTCACCTTTAGGCTGGTAGAGTCCTATTATGACTCTACTACTGAGAGAGGGTTCCAATTTTTCTCGTTATCTTGGCATCCAAAATCCTAGGTTTCCTGCGCTGCCCCAACTTTCTTTTGTATCTGGGTATACGGCTGGATGCCACGCATCAACATCTTGTTGGTCAATCAATTTGTGCTTATCAATATTGCATATGTTGTTCAGATATACAAGGAATAGGATATTGAAATGATATGTATGACTTACCTTGTTGAAGGGAAGTGTTGTTCCAATATAAGAAGATGAATCAAAATGATGAAAATGAATTGAAGGCTGAGATGTACCAATGGGCACTTTAATGAAGACTGTCGATGCCCCCTATTAGGGTAGCCAGGTGAACGCGAACTGGCTTCCAAGATGTACAATAGTCTATGGCTTTTGGTAGTAATGGTGCACTCCCTTACTGCAAACCGCTTTAAGTCATTAAAAGTTGTGCTCAAACTCACAAAACAATGTATGAAATCTCAAAACTGAACTCAAGGTTGTAGGAGAGAAATCGAGACAATAGAGAAAGAGAGCTTTGTGAGAAAATATTGCTTGAGAATTACTCATGAATGGCTAGGGATGACCCCTATTTATAGAGTTTTTATAAAAATAGACATTGAAAACAGCTTTGAGTGAGTTTCATACGAGATGCGTCGTTCTCCACTATCTGACGACATCATCCAAACTTCACTACGCGACAAATCGAGTATGTTCAAAACCAAAACATGAATGGCGTGAGGAGATATACCTCTCTTAAAGAACCCGTACCCTTCGAGTCCTATTTTTACTTATTAACCTCTCGTCATTCTTTTCCACTTTCAACGTGCAACTAAAGTCTCCACATAAAATTGCCTTTTCTCAAAAGCAACCCAAAACCATAAATCTTGTGGAGGGAAAACCAAATTTCAAAGCCAAAACACTTAAAAAGGTATTTTGAAGTGTTAAGTTTGTTTAAAATTTCTTGACCCGTTTTGAAGAATGACCTAATATATTTTGGTGGTGACCCGAATGAGATTTTTTTTCTGAGATCTGTGATGGAAGTAGAGGTCCGAAGCCCAACATTGATCTCGTATGGGAGTGCAGGGGCTGTACGGTTTGACCCAATTGATAGCGACCCGATGGATCGACCCACGACTTGGAGAAGCATATAATGTAGTATCATCTTATTGAGCAAGCAGTTGTAATTTGGGGGGGTTTTTGAGCTAGGGTTTCAGAGCGAGTTTTCTCGTCGCTGTTTGGATGTAACCTCTCTTCTTCATGGTGAAACGTCTTCTTCTTCACTTGAGGACATAGCACACCACATCGGTGTGTGAACCTCGTTAAATCTCTGTGTGTTATGTGAATCTGTTTTTGTTTATTTTTGTATTTATTGATGTTTGCTATAACATGAAGCTTATTTTTTAAATACTTTTTCCAACAGTATTGATATCGATGCCAATCCGCGAGAACTATGTGCACTAGAGGCACCGTGGATTGTAATTCCTGATCCTCCAGTGCTAAACAAAAAAAATCATTCGTCTAGTTCAATTGGTTTGTTAGTAAAGAATTGCTTTTTCATCTGTAATGCAACAGCATGGACCATTAAACAACAGTTGTAACTTCTAGCTTTTACCACCCTTTTGGGGAATATACATCAAAACCCTATTGATTGGGAGGTGCATGTTTATACTTCCACACACAGGCACATTACATCTGCTTTTGAGTTCCACAAGGGTGCAGCTGAACATGCATACATGAGGATCAATGGGAAGCCATGGAAATAGACCCTCCCTGCAGATGATGACACTGTTGTGGTTGAAATCTCTCACCATGGTGAACATGCTTGCTGTACCGTGTTGATCATCCAAAAGTGTCCAGGATCCCACATAAAACTCTAGTTATCATGATGAAGACGCCAATAGTAATGAAGAAGACTCTGGTGAAGACTCAGAAGAGAGGAGAAGGTTTCTGGATGAATTTGACTTTAGTTGTCTCAATCGAGCTTTGCAATGTTTAGCCCCTTTTATGTAAATTGTTTCCTACATTTCTTATCTATCTTGTTTGAACTTTCATGATACTGTTATGGTATATTTATTTGATCAGTTATCTGCTGTGGTTAAGCATGCTAGTTATCATGTTGCCGCTAGTCTGGTAATTTTTTTCACTTTTTGAATACTTGACTAGGTAATTGAATTTGATGGTATGCTTTCTGATCACACAGGAAAATAAGGTAGCTATAGATAATAACATTAACATGGTTCTTCTCTTGTCTGTAGAGTACAGTAAAAATTTCTTGATCCCCATCCCAATGGAT
The DNA here is from genome assembly GCF_013358625.1 of Macadamia integrifolia. Classification (NCBI taxonomy): domain Eukaryota; kingdom Viridiplantae; phylum Streptophyta; class Magnoliopsida; order Proteales; family Proteaceae; genus Macadamia; species Macadamia integrifolia. Next base: position 33,422,583 of record NC_056559.1, on the reverse strand, counting down.
TCAGCATGTATTAATCCTTCTGATGCATTGAACAAGACTCATCTTCCTGGCAAGTAAACCATAACTAGCTTCATATTCCAGGGTTCTAACTGCTTCTGTTTCCTTGTCGTAGTTAACTCCAAGGGTTAGCTTTGATAAAGATCTTCACATAATATGTGTTGAATAAATGATCTTAAAGTGCATAGACCTCCAAATATTAAAAAATTTCATACAGTGGAAAATGATGGTCCATATGCAGTCTCCATATGGTAGCTGACATTAGTTAAATGCATTAGAAGCAAAATAAGGCTCCCCACGGAAGGGGGAGGTATGGGGTGGAGAAGATAAAGGGTAAGTCATTACAGAAAATGCATCTGGATTCTGGATTACCATAACTGATACATCGAGAATACAAATTTGTATCCAGACAGATGATGCCCGTAACTGGGAGGCCATGCTATGCCTCAGATTACATGAATTAGAGATTTGAAAATTATTGGAGTGCACGGTAGAACTCATAGAATTGACTTATTGGCCTGCATATTGGAATTGTCCTAGACATTTTGCAACGGCCTCACTAGCCTTCTGCAATTCTGTCCTTTCTTCTCTTTTCTTCTTTTCTCTGTGAAATATTTCAAAAGTTATCAGTATTATTATCAGGCAAAAAGAGTATTTCAGAAGTGTGCATACTAGAGCAACAATGAGACGTCTATGTCATGGAAATGTTACTGCATCTTGGAAGTGTAAAAACTAAGTTCCAATGAAGATGAGAGCACTAAAAGGCCATCCTTGTTATGTGCAATAAGAGGTGAAACAGACATGAACTAGAGTAGTTAAGACAGAAAAACATCGGTCTCTAACTACCAGTTTCATGGTTCTATCAATAGTGTGAATCCTTGCAGAAGGTTTGGACCAAAGTTGTGTTCATACTTTCAACCATCTAGTAGTATGGATATTCATTGGTTTTAATGCTATATCCAGATTATGGATGTATTATTAAAATGCATGAAATGGATGCAGCAGCAAGACTTAAACTTCAGACTGGAAGGAAACTGTTTGTTACCTGTCCACGTACTCCTTCAGGAGCTCCTTTGCTTGAACTAACTTGGATAGTAGGTTGCGATATACATCAAGGTCCCGATCAACGCTTCTTTTGTTTATGTTTAAGGCTGCACAGAGCTGATAGAAAAACAAAGACTGAATGTCAAGCTACAAATTAATATTTTCTATTTGTTTTGTCTCTATACACTAGAAGGCAGAGCAGATAAGCATTGTCTCTATTCTTCTTCGACCTAGAAAGCAGAAACAGATTGAGCTTGAGAAAATATTTCACCATATCATAAAAAGGAAAGGCTCATATAATTTACCCCCACCCAGTTTTCTTGCCCAAATATGGTTCACATGCAGAAAAACCATTACTTATCAGTTTTATCTTTGTTAGAATTGCATCACTTATCCTTTTATTCAAACTTGTAGATAGAAAGGGAGAAGAATGTAGGCAGAGATAACAAAGAATTGGTCAGCCAGGTAGCCAGTATGATTCAAGACTTATGTACTTTTCGATCAATTAAACCCCATGAGTCGTATGGGCATACTTTTTCTGAGTTTTAGTCTGTAGAGGGCTTATGTTGATTAGCAGTGCCCAGTTTCACTTTCTGAGTTTTATTTTTGCTACACAACCACAATGTGCAGTTTGTTCTTAATGAAATACGGTCTGTTATTCCTAAGCCTCCATGAAATGTGCTTTGGCTTCTTGCATCTCTGGGGTGTTTCAGTTCTTTCTCATGAATCATGATGTTTATTATTTGGGCAACTGATAGTGATAAGGCAGAAACTACCACTACGATAAGACAGAGGTAGCCATATCTATTGAGCTATATTATTACTTGAGTGGAGAAAAATTTGTCTTTTCACTTGGAATATGCATCAAAATTTTGGTTGTGTCCTAAATGATAGAATAGTTAAAGCCTTAATGCTTTTCAAAATTAGGCATTAGCCTCGAGATTTGATTTTTCTGACTTAGAAGATAAGGTAAATCAAGTAATGCTTTGAGTTGGGCATTGAATTATAATTATTCTTGGAAAATCATAGACATTCTTTTAAAAAATATTAGGATTAAGAAAATAAGAACTTAATGGAATCTTTCTGTAGCAGAATATGAGCAATACCAGCTAATTAAGTTGGGAAAACTTTTAGCCAGAAGAGGGTCTCATGGAGATTTTTTATTTTGGTGGGTATCGTTCTTATACCCTTTTTAATAAAATTCTCTCTTTCAAACAAAAAGTGGGACACATTCTGAACTCAGAGATCTAGATGGGATACATTGACTGGCCAGTTAAAATCCCAATTAACTTGTGGTAACATTTGCTCGCTTACTGGCGGAACTATTCCTAATGATACATGGGCCTCATAAAGAACAACTCCTGAGAGAGAGAGAGAGAGAAGAAACACACACGCCCATAATAATAATGTAGATTCGTTATATGAGTTCATGATTTATACTCATTAGTTCAGAAGAAGGGATAAAGACTGACAGTATTTGTCAAAGATGTAAGATGTAATAGTGGCCAATTGCATAATTGGCCAATTTCAGGATATGATATTTTCAGGAAAAGTCAATTATAATATCTTCTGACAAGCCTATTACTTGGTTTCCCACTGGGGGTGGATAGAAAAATAAAAAAAAGACTAATAAAAAGTTGAAAATCTGGTTGTGTAATTCTTCAGTTTGCAGGAATGGATCCTCCAAGAAAACAGATAAAAAAGGTACAAAATTTCTTTCAAATATGCTACAGAAGGTGGCAAGCGTGCTTACCTTCTCTAAGATAGTTGGCTCTGTTGCATTTGCCAACTCCAAAAGACGAAACAACCCAATTGCAAAGAAGCGACTATAGCTGAAACTCCCATTACCACCAGCCCGTTCCGAAATGTCTTTTAGAATCACTTCAACTTCTCCTTCTCTCGATGGAAAATCAACCAATGAACTGGCACTCTGTGAACGGGCCCAGTCTTCCAACTTTTTTGCATCATTTCTGTGGCAAGGACAATCAGCAACTTTAGGTTGTAGAATTCTTTGAAGATCTACACTAGCCAAAAGAATCTAATGGAGTCTAGCAAAAAGGGCTCAAAGGAAAGAAATTACAATTTTCCAAACATAATTGAATAGTTCACTCCCAGACATTAATTGCAGAACGTTTAATCTTTCATCATATGGTCATCAATGATCTCCTTGTGCATAGAAAGATTGGAGGAGATTCATGATTATTATCTACTCTACAAACAAGCAGTATTCCAACATAGCAGCCTCCTGGCAAATGATCAGACTCTTTCAAAATTATGCTTGATTCCCATGGGAGCTGACCAAATCCAGAACTCTTCTTCCATCTAATCACATGCTGGACAAATTAAACGGCAGATCTCCTACTTAGAAGTATAAGGAGTCTGATTATTTTATGTCAATGTATCTGTAATTTCTTTCCACCTGTTTGTATTGTTGATCTTTCTTTTATTCTTTTGAACATATTTCAGTTTTCAACTGAAAAATGAAATCCTCAGTGAAGATCTCTCTTTTCTTTCAGAATATCTTACTAGTTACATCTATACCTTAATTTTTTCTTTATTCTGCAATTCCTAGAATTAATTTTTTTTTTGTTGTTATGAAAACTTCTCTTTATGCAATTTCAGATTTATTTCCATTCTTGTTCTTGTTGAATCTAATTTGTTTCAAAGATAATGTTAAAGGTTTCTTTTGCATTTTGAATTGAATTGAATTGAATCGAATCGAATCGAATCTCAACTGTTCTGTATTTTTTTCCTTACTCTTATTTTCTAATTTCAGTTGCAAGTGCTTCAATTTAAGAATTTTAGATCAAACCTGATATTTCACAATTTCATTTTTTTTTCCGCTGCGAAATATATATCCCCAGAATGACTAATTTCGGATTATACTGCAGAGTAAAACTCAAATTATAAGCCCTGGATTTTAATACAAAAAGTGCACATCTCCAATTGCTGTTTCCCTGAATCAGATAGTTCATATTTCTTAAGTAGGTGCGCACAAGTACCTGCAAACAGGATCTCTCCCTTTTAACCAATCTTCAAAAACCTGTTACAGAGAAAAGTGAAACATACAAGATTGAAGAGCCAATCCCCCTCACTAACATCAAGAAAACCAGTCTTCTAAAACTTTTTGTATAGTTGCCCAGCTCCATTTTAGGCAAAGATTTAAGGATTGGGATCCAGGATGCATCACTGACCTCGATCAAGAGGCGAGCACACACATATACCCACCACTCCCCTCAGTAGCACCATGAAAATCAGTTTTCTTAACACTGCAGGCAAGGATTTAAAGATGCGCTTGTTCTGGCTATAAATCCTTGGCTGCCAGTGAGAAGACACAGTTTTAATTCTAAGGGTGGCCAATTCATGCAATATATAAACAGGTTAGGGCGATTCAAGTCTGACCACCCCTTCATGAGGGCCCTGCGAAACTGGGACCCTTACACTGAAAATGTGTCCATCTTTTTTTTAGAACATCTGGAATTGAAGTCATGAAACCAACATAAAAAACATCATGTCTCTGAATCCTAAAGAATCCTAAAGCTCAAAAGTTGGATGAGCAGGTATGAACTCTTTACATGTTTCATATCAACTAATCACTAATGTTATGGATATTACATTACAGCAAACTGAGATAAAAATGGATTTATACTTCTAATAAAGCATAACTGCTAAGGCAAGTTGGCTACGTGGCAAGAATGAGAAGAAAAATGCCAACGGACCTGTACTGTTCAGGATCCTCCTTCAGTGACTGGACATACGCTCTGAAAATGGCTTCTCGATCCTCATCACTTGGATAACCTTCCATCAGCTTATCATACACAGTGACAAAGCCAAGAGCAAACACAGGATCATAACGGTATGTCCTCTTGTACCTCATCAAATGCTGTTGGACAATCAGTTCCTGCAACACTGTATTGTATACACCAGGGATTGGCCGTTTGTATGCCTTGAGAAAATTCAACTTCGTCTCAGATACAGGGGGCGCATCTGTTGAGACAACAAAATAAGTAGCCTAATAGTTTATTAAACTCTTCAGTTTCCTTATGAACAACCTCCAACCCCCTCCCCACCACCTCAAATAAATAAATAAATAAAAAGGACATTTTCATTCCTATTCATCATCTCATATCAAATGTCAATAAGAATTAAGCTTATCAATAATGATTATGCTACAATCGATGAAAAACGCAGTAAAATTTCGATGTTATGCTACAATCAATATCCAATTCTCTTCAAGCATCAAAGTAGTCTGTTTCTTGAATCTTGTTTGTTCTCTCAAAATTTAGAGAAAAATCAAAATTACTTTCTCACGTAAATACATTACTCCAATCTAAGAAAATGCATATCTTCCAAAGAATCGCATAGAAAAATTGAACTGAAAATAAATAAGGCTGTAAGCAGAAAAGCAAAAGGATTGAAGAAGAAAGTACCTGACACAGTTGACATGCATTGAATAGCCAGACGATGACTGCAAGTCCGGGTACCAAAACCATACGGATCAGAGGCAAAGTTCGCTCGAAATCGAAAACCATAGAAAGACGAAGACATTGATCGAGTCGCCGCTGAAACCTTCACTTTCCTATCCAAAGCTTGACCTAAAGCGGAAAAAGATAAAGAAGAAATGGTCGCCATTACAGATACGATTTGTTCAGCAGAAGCTTAAGGGGAAGAAGAATTGAAGCAAAAAAGAAATTTGCAGGGATTTCAGAAATGGATACGCCTTTCTTAACGAAGATTGGGAAGTCCGCAACAAGAACGGCATTTTTCGCCCACTCACTTTCTAATTAGTGAGAGAAAGCGAAGTGAAGAGTGAGGACAGCGGAACTGGGGTCACAATTTTCACAACAAAGCAAGGAAAGGCTTATCCTGTTTAAAGAAAATTTGAAATCCCTGCCCGGAAATTTTAAACATCAGCCAGTATAAAATTTACACGTGTAATATCTCCAATGAATGCTGACCTATCGCTGCTAGTGTGTGTTAGTTATTGGTTACAGTCGTAACAGTCGTTAGCATAGATAACTTAAGTGAGATGCTTCAAGCAATGGGATAGTTTTGAAAGGGTCATGTCATGTGCCAATCAGACAAGAAGGTGAAGGGAGCCATCGCCCAGCTGGCTGCCCATTATCAAGGTTATCCTCCACGTTTCCTCATGTTTCTTAACGTGTTTCCAATATGTGTCAAATTGTAGACAACTTGGTCCGGAAGGCAGTGTGGTTAAATAGGCATTTTTGCCTTGAATAGGTAGGCATTGAGACACTGTTGAATTATAGTCCTTGAGAGAGAAAATATTCCATCATTTTAGAGGACATTTTTTTTTTCTTTTAATTATTATTATTATTATTATTATTATTATTATTATTATTATTATTATTATTATTTTAAAATTTATTATAGTTAGGCTCAAGTTGAACTCATGACTTCTTAATTTTGAGAAGTTGAACTTTTGCTGAGTAACCACCAATTTCAAATTCTTAAATTGCAGGTATTAGGTAGTATGGTGTTATGCAATTGAGAAAAAAATTGATACCATAATCTCGGCAAAACTAGAAAGTGTATATGATTAGTTATACTAGATAAGCTTTGTCAAGCTAACAAATCTGTCATGTGACAAATAGGGGCCCAAATTTTGTGGACTAATAATCAATCAATTCTATGTACAATTGTCAAGTTTCAAGTCAAATGGAGATTACCCAGTGGCATAATAGAGCTTTAAAAACCTAGAATTATGAGAGAATGCATAATAACCGTCATATGCATATTGGGAAGCATATGACTAAGATTTGAATTTGAAATTTGACAATAATTGGGATAATCAAATTGTCCACTATCTATCTAAGGGTTGGAAATTGGAATTGCCATAACATTTTACCATTTGACAAAATTAGGAGTCCACTAAGATAAGGTTATTTAGACTATTTATTTTTCCAAAGACTTTAAAAATTATATGTAGCTGAAAGACTTGGAAATTTCAGTGGTTAAGTCTATCTTTTCTTCACTCATGTGTAGATATATGCATCGAGATGGAGAATATTTGTCCTTGATACAAGCCAACAAATTTGCTTGATAAGGAAACCATATATACAATAGTAACTAGTAAGGAATGTACACATGTCACAGGATAAGAACCAACTTATACATGATTTGGTCAACAAGGAGAGACCTTATCTTCTCCAAACTTGACGTAGCTAACATTCCTCCTCAAACTAATGGGACATTCTGTCATAGTTAGTTTGTCTCGTAATTTTTTGAATCTTGGGGTTGTCAATCCCTTGGTGAACAAATCCACAATCTAATCTTGGGTAGAGATATATTGAACCTTCATATCCCTTCTTGTTACTCGGTCTCAGATAAAATGGTAATCAACCTCAATGTCTTTCGTTCTTGCGTGAACACGGGATTGGCTGCAAGGCTTATTGCGCCAAAGTTGTCACACCAAAGTGTTGGAACATCTTGAATGAAGATGTGAAGATCTTTCAGTAAACTGCAGACCCAAGATAATTCAGCAGCGGTCACAACAACTGAACAACATTCAGATTCAGTGCTAGAGCTCGATATGACTTGTTGTTTTTTGGCAGCCCATGAAATTAAATTTTATCCCAAGTACATACTAAAACATGTAATTGACCAATGATCATTATGTCGCCAGCCCAATTGGCATTAGAGTATGCTGCAATGGGGGGGGGTTAATGGCCCTTTGATAATATACAAGCCATGATTTAGCGTACCCTTTAAGTAATGTAATATCCATTTGACAGCAATCCAGTGTGGAGTTCCTAGAGAATGCATGTGTTGGCACGCTTGATTCACAGAGTATATGATGTCAAGTCTCGTGAATGCAAGGTACTGTAGTGCTCCAACAGTACTCCGGTAAAGGGTTGCATCTTCAAGAGGATCACCATCATGAGTGGATAATTTGGATTCAAAGGATACAGGAGAGGAAGAGGATGATGACTTTGCACCGTCCATATTAGTTTTTTAAGGAGTTTCGAGATGTATTTAGTTTGTGAGAGATAGAGCCCATTGGAATTGTGTTAAGCATGAATCCCAAGAAAGTAGTGTAGATCCCTGAGATCTTTCATTGCAAATTTGTCTCCAAAGCTTTGAATCAAAGTTTGAAGGATGGGATAACTTTTTATTGTAAGAATGTTAATAGTAGCCCGGCCATGACTTATTTACTATCTTTAGCCACTAAAGGCCATGCAAACTTTGACCTATATAACTCTAGCATATGTATTAACCCTAAGTGTGTTTTTTTTCTTCTTTTCTTATTAAAAAAAAAAAATTTTGAAGGGTGATAGCTAAATTTCCTGTGAGGATGACGTCGTCTACATAAAGTAGTAGTAGATAAATTAAAGAGAAAATTGCATTGCCACCCCATGAACTTTGGTCTTTATTCAGTGCCACCCCCTGGACTTTTCGAAACACCAAAGACACCCCCTAAAAATTCAAACAATTCCAAATCAGTCTCTACCATTAGTAGACCCTATTAAGTGATAGAATGTCTGTTAGTTTTTTTTCTTTCAAAATGCCTAAAACACCCCCGGCTGTTGTAAGTGGACAATATTACCTTGTCTTTCCCTTCTTCTTCTAAACTCACACTATCTCACTCATATGACTAAATACCCAAATCGGGAAGACAAACCTGCAACTATCGTGAGCACCACTCCCCCCCCCGCCCCGACGTACGAACGTCAGCACCTCTCCCCTTTAGTGACTTGTCCGGTTCTTCTTGGGAGGTTATACATTCTCTTCTCTAATCACGCGATAATTTAACATTGAAAATCTCTATCTTCATGAAACAAAATGAGCTGCTCAAACCAATCTTTTCTATTGTCCTTGATCATCCAATGTTCTCCTAAACTTCAACTTGAGCAAGTGATAAATCACCTGCAACAAACCCATGAATCTTCCCTCTTGCCTTTATACAGCTCCAACCTAGTTTCTTCTTCAGATCCTTCTCTTACATGACCATCTTCACAGTTTCAACTTTAGCCCAGCTCTCAACACTGGCATGTACATTGCTCAGTAATGTATGATAACCAACATTATTAGGCTCCAACTCCAAAATCCGCTTCGTAGCATATGCGCCAATTTTGCCATCAGAATAAACCCTAGAAGCAGCAAGCAGAGCACCCCAAATCTGACTATCTGGCTTCACAATCATTTTTTCAATTATAGCTAGGGCTTCTAAGACCATAGTGGCTACAAGCAGAGAGCAAACTTAAAAAGGTGACATTGTTTGGTTTTACACCTTCCCTCCCCATCTGATAAAAAAGTTCCAAAGCTTTGTAACCGAGTCCATGGATCCCATAGGTCTCAATTATTGAACTCCATGATACCACATCTTTGTCAATCTTTTGATCAAAGCACCTTCTAGCCAATACAATACTTCCACATTTTGCATACATATTTAGGATAGAGGTTTCCATGGCTTCATTACCCTCTTCAGAGATGTAAACTATGTTCTTTGTTACATAAACATGAACTCCTTTCCCCAAATGTAATGCACCCAAATGGGTATATGTAAGAACAAGGACTCTTAACATGTCAGCCCCAAGTTTCAAACCTGCAAACTGCATTTGCTGAAACAATTCAATCGCCTCTTTAAAACACCCATTTTAAGCAAAACCTAACATCATTGTACTCCATGTAATATTGTTCCTATTACAAGTTTCTTCGAACAATTGAGCTGATATCTCCAACTCACCTAAGAGAACTTAACCATTAAACAACATACCTTGGCCGGACAAGTCGCCGGAGGGAAGAGGTGCTAATAATCGTACATCGGAGGGGAGCGGTGCTCATAGTACTTGCAGGTTTGTCTTCTCGATTTGGGTATTTAGTCATATGAGTGAGATAGTCTGAGTTTAGTAGAAGAAGGGAAAGAGAGGGTAATATTGTCCACTCACAATAGCAGGGGGTGTTTTGGATATTTTGAAAAAAAACTAACAGACATTCTATCGCTTAACAAAGTTTGCTAATGACGGGGACTGATTTGGAATTGTTTGAATTTTCAGGGGGTGTCTTTGGTGTTTTGAAAAGTTCAGGGGGTGGCATTGAATAAAGACCAAAGTTCAAGGGGTGACAATGCAATTTTCTCTAAATTAAACTACCATCGTGACTGTAGATAAAAAAGAGATGAGTTAGCTGATGATCCACGTTAGTCTAGTTCCAATTGAAAATTAGTGAATCTTTGAAACTATGCTTGGGGGGGGGGGGGGGGCCTTGTTTGAGGCTATAGATGGTTTTACACTACCGGCATACATGACTTGGGTTTTGGGGATCTACAAAGCCTATAGGTTAAGTCATGTAAACCTCCTCTTCTAGTAGAATATGTATAAAAGTATTATGAACATCGAGTTGCCGAAGTGGCCAATCTCGATTGAATATTATAGCCAAGATAGTGCGTACAGTTGTCGGTTTTACAATTAGGCTGAATGTATCCTCATAATCTAAGCTGAATTTTTGATGAAATCCCTTTGTGACCAGAAGTGCTTTAAACAAATCAATAGAGCCATCGGGTTTTTGTTTCACTTGGTAAACCCGTTTACATCTAAAAATGTCATAATGAGGCTATGGTGGAACTAGAGACCATTTACCATTGTATTAAAGTGCATCGAACTCATGGGACATTGTTAGGAGCCAATCCTACGATTTATTTGCCTCTGTAAAACGTGTGGGCTTGGTAGGAATAGTGGTGTGAAATGCAGTCATTGGTGGATATCTGGTGGCATAAAGAACACTTGCTTTGGAAGTCCCATATTTTGTTCTCGTGACCATGGGATGAGTATTAGGGTAGTGGATGAGGGATGGCTTGCATCAGGTTCACATGTAGGCAAAATGGTGGTGATAGGTTTTGAATCATTGATTTGAGGCAATGATGGGTTTGTTGGAGTGGTTATGGTGGGTTGGATTCGAGGGATCATGGGACTTAGTGAACAACTATTAGAATCAACCGATCTACTTGGTGAAGCTCCAGAGGAGATAGGAATATTGATACACCCGAGTTGTACTCTATTACTAGGAGTAACATGTGGCATTATTGATGGAATTAGTTTCTCATAGGCTTCGTCAAAAATAACATTCCGTGATGCGTAAACCTTTCCATTACTTGGGTTGTAGCATCTATATCGTGATGGCTGATGATATACCCAATAAAAATCATTGTGTACTTCAGTATTCAATTTGTGAGAATAATATGGCCTAAAAAATAGGTAACATGCACACCCAAACGCTTTCATAAACTGAGAATGTGGTGGTCTTTAAAAAATCTTCTCATAAGGGCTCTTCATTTTATTTGGTCATGATGGGAGCCAGTTGAATTAGTAAACCACTGGTTGAAATGCATCAACCCATAAAGAAAACCATGTTTCCACCCTTGACAGTGTTTACATTCAACCTGTCTGACCTGTTGAGGTGTATGAGGGTAGGCAATGCGATGTAAGATCCCTTTTGATTGTAAAAATAATCGCATCCCATTGTATACAAACTCGGTACCACCATCAGTTTGAAGTATTCTTTATACATACATTAAATTGGTTTTCAACAAGTGTTGTAAAGGTCATGAAAGTATGGATGCCCTAATCTTTTGTGAATAAAGGAAACAACCATGTATATTTAGAAAAGTAATTAACAATGAGCAGGTAGTAATGAAAACCATAGACAGAGGTGATTGGAGCTGGACCCCAAATGTCCATGAACAATAAATCTAGAGGCCTAGAGCTGACAAAAGTAGAATTAGAAAATAGCCACCATTTGCTTTTACCACATTGGCAAGAATCACAAACATTATGGAAAGAAGATGTGTGAGGCAACTTATTCTATACTAGAACTCTGCGAAGAATAGGAGATGCAGAGTGGCCTAGTCGGTGATGCCACACAGTTGAGTAGATGCGTTCGCCAATAAATCTAATGGATGAAGGATTAAAAACAAACTGAGAAGTAGAGTTGTGATTTGGAAGCTAAAACGGGTAAAGAGATCCTTTATAAGAAAATGATTTGGGTGAAATTCAAAAACACAGTTGTCGTGGTGCCCGAGTCTAGATACCATATGGTAGATTCCGTATTATAAGCAACAAGCTGCTTGGAAGGTTGACGTCCTTGATAAGCAAGGTTGATTTGATTGTAGCAATCAAGTGCTACATGACCTGGGTTAGAGCAGATTTGACACACAACTCGATTATCATTACGGCGCCCTTGATTATGAAACCGTCCCTTACCGTGGCCTCTACCACGTGAAGAGCGATCAAATGACCTGTTGTCGTTAGTTTTCCCATCATTGGGACTGGTGGAGTTTCCCTTTGAACCTTTGATGGCTCATGTGGTTGGCTTGCATACTTTAAAGTTTTACGGAGCACTTTAGAGCGATTATTCTCCTCAGTCTAGAGCTCGCATCATACAACTCAAATATCCACTTCAAACCGTGAAGAAAGGGTCACTTTCAATCTTTGATTACTTCAACCGTGTGAAAGGTATTTCTGATTCCCTTGCTACAGAGTCACAACGTGTAGCAGAATATGATTTGATTCTTTATATTCTTGGCGGTCTTGGTTCAGATTACGAATCCTTCGTTACCACAATCGTGACTAGAGTTGTTCCTATATCAACTGTAGGTCTCCATGTCCTCTTGCTCAATCATAAGCTCCACCTTGATCAATTTCGATTGGTGCAGATCAGTCTATCATTGCTCTAGTGACCTGAGAAATCCATCATTTGATGGATCTAAAGGACAAGTGAATGGAAATACCCCTAAGAGGTTGACACATAATCTAGTGGTTATACACCGACAGAAAGCGTATTGGGTTTGGATTTAGTGTATGGGCCTTGTTCAGTGAGTGTCTGCAGTCAAGAAATGATACCACACCTAATTAAGCTAGACAAGACTAGCTTCGACGTGATCTTAAGGATGGATTGGTTATCCCTTTATAAATCCAGTGTATTGTTTGCTGAGAAGATCATTGTATTTAGATCTTGAGATGGAGATGAGTTCACTTTTTTGGGAGATGAGCCCAAGACACCTAAGAAGATCATTTGTCTCAACTCTTCAAGTGAAGAAACTACTGGATCAAGGGTGTTAAGATTACCTAGCATCTGTAATGTATAATCAAGTTATGGTCAAGCCATTGACCAATATAGATGTGGTGAGGAAATTCTCTGATGTGTTTCCAAATGACTTGACCAGGTTTCCATCAGACCGAGAGACTGAGTTTGTGATAGACTTACTCCTAGGGTTAGCACCGGTGTTAAAGGCCCCTATCATATGGCCCCCATAGAGTTGAAGGAACTAAAAGTATAGGTTCAAGACCTCTTGAAGAAGGGATTCATCAAACTAGAGTGTCCCCATGGGGAGCACCAGTATTATTTATAAAAAATAAGGACAGAAGTTTAGATTGTGTATTGATTATGGGAACTGAACAAGCTAATTATCAAGAAACACCTTTGCTAAAGATTGATGAACTATTTGATAGCTGTAGGGTGCTAAACAAGCTATCAATTCTAGATTGACTTTTGGTCGGACTACCATCAACTTAGGATCAAGTATGGATCAAGTGTAGTGATGTGAGCAAGACAACCTTTAGATCTCGATATGAGTATTCGGACTGACCAACACATAGATTGCATTTATAGACTTGATGAACAGAGTATTTCAGGATGTACTAGATAAATTTATAATAGTCGTCATTAATGACATCTTGGTATATTCCAAAACTACTGAAGAGCACGCCATGTACCTAAAACTGGTATTGCAACGTTTGAGAGAGAACCAACGCCAAGTTCAGAAAGTGAGAGTTTTGGATTTCTCAGATGGCATTCTTAACCACATAATATTAGATAAAGGTGTTGAGGTAAAACCAAAAAGTTGAAGGCAGTGCAAGAGTGTTGTAGATATTTATAGTTTTTATTGGCCAAATACTATCGGAGGTTTATTGAGAACATTTCACACATTTCAGAACTAATGACCCAACTAACATGGAAAGACATAAAATTTGAGTGGTCTAATGCATGTGAAAAGAGCTTCTACGAGTTGAGACAGATATTTTTGACGACTCTAGTGTCGACCATTCCAACTGGTATAGATGGTATGGTTGTGCATAGTTATGCATCCAAGTTGGATTTGGATTGTACCCAGATGCAGGATGGAAAAGTAGTTGTCTATGCTTCCCAATAGTTGAAAGATTACGAGAAGAACTACCTTACCCATGATTTAAAGTTAATGACCATGATCTTTACCTTAAAGATTTGGCTGCACCTATATTGTGAGAAGAGTGAGATATACAGTGACCACAAAAGCCTAAAGTATTTTTTCACCCAGAAGGAGTTCAATATGAGGCGGAGGTGGAGGCAGTGGCTAGAGATGATGAAGGATTATCACTACATTATCCACTATCATCCAGGGAAGGCTAATGTGGTAGTTAATGCACTTAGTAGGAAGTTGTAGACCCTAACTCTTACTTCATTAATAAGCAATGAGCACCTGATTGAAAAGGCCAGGAAGTTGGACTTGGAATTGCTAGTGGAAGATGTCCCTTTATCACTATCAACATCAGTGGTATAACTTACCCTTGTGAACAGGATCATTATAGCCCAAGCCACTGATGTTGACCTATAGAAGTTGGAAACTAAAATCAAAGAAAGAAATCAAAAGGATCTGGATTTTTTTAACTAATGAGGGAATCCTCAAGCTTAGAGGAAGGTTATGCATGCCAGAGGATGGTGATTTGAGAGACACTATTTTGAGAGAAGCATACAACTCTTCATTCTCAATACACCCCAACAGCACCAAGATGTACAAGGACCTTAAATTTTCCTACTAGTGGAAGGGAAATGAAGAGTAATATGACCACTCATGTATCCAAGTGCTTCACTTGTCAGCAAGTTAAGGTTAAGAGATAGAGACCACATGGGTTATTGCAGTCATTACCCATCATGGACTGGAAGTGGGAGAACATCATCATAGATTTTATTACTAGATTGCACCACACTACTAAAGGCATGAATGTAATTTGGTGAATATTGACCGCTTGACCAAAGCAGCTCACTTTATTCATATGAAAGTTACTTTCTCCATGGACAAGTTAGCTAAGTTATATGTGGATAACACAGTTCATCTTTATGGAGTACTGGTTAGCATTATCTCTAATTAAGATACCATATTCACTTTTAAGTTATGGGGATGTGTGTAAAAGGCTATGTTATCATTTGCAAACCAATGATTGGTCAAAGAAGACCATTCAAACGTTAAAGGATAGATCAGTCATTGATATGAACGATATTTGGGATGAGCACATATCACTTATTGAGTTCTCAGATCACAATAGTTACTAGGATACCATCAGTATGTCTCTGTTTGAAGCACAGTATGATAGGAAATGTCGGACCCCTCTCTATTGGGATGAGATTAGTGAACAACACATTTTGGGTCAAAAATTGATACCACCCACTAGTGCAAAGGTGGGTGTGATTAGAGAAAGAATCAAAGCAGCTCAATCCAGGAAAAAGATCTATGCAAATGTGAGGAGAAAAGATTTGGAGTTTAATGTTGGCAAGAAAGTATTTCTTCAGATTTCACCACTAAAAAGTGCGATGTGGTTTGGCAAGAAGGGAAAGTTAAATCTTAGATTTATGGGACAGTACGAGGTTCTAGCATAGATTGGGTTAGTGGTATACAGGATAGCAATACCGTCAAAATTGTAAGGTGAGCATTATTTATTCTATGTATCGATGTTGAGGAAATACATCTCTGACCTAACACATATTCTGAC
Organism: Macadamia integrifolia; assembly: GCF_013358625.1. NCBI lineage: Eukaryota > Viridiplantae > Streptophyta > Magnoliopsida > Proteales > Proteaceae > Macadamia > Macadamia integrifolia. Next base: position 33,406,780 of record NC_056559.1, on the reverse strand, counting down.
ATATATACCACATGAACTTAATAGTGATTGGGGTGTTGTGGAGCAACCTAAGATCATTGTCTGAAAGGACCACGCCCTCCATAACTATAATGTTTCTTTCATTAAGGTATGATAGATGAACCACCTAGAACAAGAAGCATATTGGGGAATGAGAGGATGAGATGAAGAAGAAATATTTCAAATCGTTTAACTTACAATGTAAGCTACATTTCAAGGACAAAATTCTTGTAAGGAGGGGGGAATGTTACACTCATGCCCTAATTTGGTTAAATTTAACTTTTGCTTATAGGTGATGTACTAGAGAGTGTCAGCTCTGCTAATTTTTGGCTTACAACAGCCTGCTACTTGGAGGGGAGGGGAGGGATGACCTTGCATGCCTTTGTAGACTTTGTTGGGACACTTAGAAGGGTTTTAAATCTTCTAAGTATTGGTAGTATGTGGCCCGAACCCTTTCAATTGACATTCAATGCATGATAGGAATGCCCTAGTTAATGTACACAAATCCTTAGGGGACTGACTCCCCTTCCCAAATGAGCAAGGACACTAGAGAAATTCTAGCCATAATAAATATAGCAAGACCATTGACTGATCATCTACTAGTGGGTATGTGCTAACCAATGTGAGTTATTGGTGACATATAGCAGTCATATTTCCTAATATGTTTCCTATGCATAGAACACGAATCCTAGCATTCAATTAATGTCTTATGCAGTCAAAATGGTGGGTCCACATGGTCCAACACATTCATTGATGAGTTTCGACATTTGGACTGGCCAAGGCAAACAAACCTTAGTTGCTTTGGCCTATAAATGGGTTGTGAGCTTTTAAAGCTCATTTATTTCTCAAGATAAGAATTTGAGAGAGACAAAGGAAAGGAAGGAGAAGAAGAAAGAGAAAAGGAAAGGAAAGGAAGAAAAGGAAGCTCTAGACTAGGTTTTCACTGCCTGAATTGCAACCCAAAGTAGGTGGCTCACCTCCACTCCTTCCCCACTTCATTTCTATAATTTTAGATGGTAGGTTTTGGGTTTGGGTTAGATTTAGGGTCTAAACCTAGTAAAGTGGCATGAGGTTTGAATGAGCACACTCCCTTGTGCTTATAGAACCACAATGCATACTCAACCACCCAATATTTCAGCTCAACCAGCTTAAAATGGGAAGTTGGGTGAAAACAAACCCACTTTTAGAGGTTTTTTCGGAGTTTTGGTTGAATCTCCCAATTCCACAAGAGAAAATGTGATATGATAGGTTTAAACAGAAGTTGGAGGCCCTATACAATTTTTACGGACAGAAAATTACCTTAGGTAGGTGATTGGGTTTTGAGCGAAAATACAGTCTTTAGATTGCAACTGGCAGATCATCTACCGATGGCACCTGAACTAACAGTTGGCCCTCTCGATAGGCTTTCAATAGACTTCTATGGCTATTAGCCCACCTATCAGTGAGATCTTTTGGTGGCACATGTGATGAGCACATTTATGTGTGAAATCTTAGGTAGATGCATTTTACATATTTAGAATGGAGCTACCTTGGGTTTTACTCTTTTTTTAATGGTTTTGTATTTTAAAGACCTTAAGCATTATCGGGCGTCATATCTCTCCAACAACAACTACCTAGTATAGTTAGTGAGCTTTGGTGTGCAAAATTCCCTTCCTCATCAGGAAGTTTCAAGTTCGAATCTCGTGGTTGTCTTTTTTTTTGGAGAATTTTATTGAAGATTTCCTGCTTTTCATTCACTTAAAGCACTAAGGGTATGGAGGGGATTCTTTGGAGAATTTTGTTAAAGAGTTTCTGCTTTTCACTCACTTAAAGTACTAAGGGCATGGAGGGATTTTCACATCAAACTAGAAGATTGTCCATCTTCAAAGCAAGGAAAATCGTGGGAGGAGTTTCTTAGCAAGAAGAGAAGAAAAAATGAGAGAAAAAAAAAGAGAGAAATAAATCTTGTCCAAATCTTCTCTCTCTCCCACATCATCACCAGAAGATTGTCCAAATGACACAAAGTAAGAAGGAAAATCGTCCAAGGGAAAGATTTGAAGAGAGGGAAAAAAAGAAGAGAAAAATAAATAAAAAAAAAAGAAAGAAAATAAGCAAAAAATATTATAGAAATTTCTCTAAGTTTATTTCTCTCTTCTCTCTCTTCCACCTTAGCAGTTTTGGTCTCAATAGATCTCACCTACCAATTATGGGTTTTTCGCTTTTAGGAATGAGAAATTTGTTACCCTACCTCCGCATTCTCTATAAATACAACTCATGTAAGAGGATGGAGGACACTTCATTCTTCTTCTAGGGTTTTTTTTTTTAGTTGTTCTCTCTCTCTCTCTTACTCTCTTTAGTTTTAGTTCTTCTTGTTTTTGCTTTAATCCCTTTTGCAATACCTTTTTATTTCAATTAATACTAGCACTCTTTTATTTTATTCAACCTTTTATATTTATGATTTATACAATTGAGTTGTAAGTTTTAAGTTATAGTTCTAGGCTTAGATCTAGGTGACAAGATCATAAACCGTGGAGCATCTCTTTTTTAAGTTCAGTTTTTTTTTTCAAGATTTTTTTTCTTCAGGCCTAAAAAATTCAGATTTAGTTCATTCTAGATCTGATATTTAGGGTTGGCAGTATCTCAAATCACCCAAGCTTTCAAGTTCAAGCATTGATTCAGGTAGGTAGACTTCTTTAATAGTCTTCTCTCCCCCCTATCATTCCCTCTTTTGACTACCCTTTTTCTCTTAATTTAGGATTTTAATTTTAGTTGTTACATTATTGCTTTCCCTTTCTCCTAAGGTTCATGGCTAGTGTATGTGTTGACTTTGCCCCTCCTAATCATAGAACTATCATTTTATTGTTTTCATTTTAATTACCTCCCTTTCCCTAAAGCCAAGTAGAGTAACCCTTGCAAGAGTGACTCTTTGGTCAAGTAGGGAAGTTTATATTATAATGCATCCCTTAGGCTAATTAGAGAAACCTACTTGTGAGCCTTCTCTAGCTTTATCCCCTTTCTTTTACTTTATTTTTGTTTCAACATTTTTTCCTTCATTGCTTTTTAATTGTGTGGGTTGTTTATTTTTAATTATTTATTTATTTAATTTTAATTGCTTGGCTTGCGTATTTAAATTCTTAGATGACGAATGGTTAGGACGTTATTTTAGATACATATGTTTAGGATGGTAGTTAGAATTAGATCATGACCATTAATCGGTTCACTTTCGCATTACTAAAAGAAGCCAAAAATAAAGTGGCTACTCTCTCTGTGTTCAACCCGTAGCTACACTGATCTGTACACTTACGGTTACATTTTAAATCCTAACAACATAACCTGCTTGTGGGAGAAGCCAAGCAGGACTGTGTTTAACAAGCTAAATGATCAACCGATTGGTAATCTACCAGTGACCATTGATTTGTCGGTTGCATCGATTGGTGGCCTTGCTTAGCTACTCTCAAGTTCAAAGTCGAGAATTTTTGGGGACCTTCTTAGGGACCCACTTATATACATTTCTAACACTTTAATACCTCTGTAAATAGGCCAGAGATAATCATTTTAGAGAGGCCTAGTGAGGTTAATTCGAGCATTCATAATTACAGATTTCTCATCAAGTCAGTTGAAGAGGTGAGTGGTGGTTTGAACTTATTTTGGAGTGTCTTAAAATATTAGAACTGTATGCATGCCATAACAATCATATGTGAACGTGATCTAGTGTGATCAAGGGGAATTCTTGTACTGTGATCTTCATGTGGATGATTGCATCATACATTAGGTGTGCATTAGATCTGAATATGGCTATGGATATGTGATGTGGCTGATTGTAATTTTGGTACCGTGTATCCTATACTAAGCTGTATATATGCTAGACTAGGCTTGGATATGGATGCAGAGTGGCCGATGGAAATTTTAGTACCTTATTCTATACTACCAATATTACTAAGAAATGCATGTAGATTATTATGGTTAGGTATACATCATATGTACGTTCTTTTGCCAACAGGGGTGAGGTGCTAGATAACCTAGCTGTGGTAGGTTCGATAAGAGTTTTTGGAATACCACTTAAGTGGTATGATGTGATTGTTGTTGAAGGCAAAAACTAACCTGACGTGGCAGATGATAATTCTGGTGTTATAGCTACTAGGAGGGGGCTATCAAGGGTTTGCTAGGTGATTGAAGGATACATTCCAGGACCAATAGACTCTTATTCACAACTGGGGTTTGTATCGTTGGGAGACCATTGTGTGAGTTTCAAGACTAGGGATACTGCCTATTGTGTCATAATAGCATAAATCCAACTGTTTTCTTCTAGATGGTTAAAATAAATGAATTGCATCATCCTCGCATCATGACTTATTTGTGTCTGCTTACATAAACCCCATCCCTAACTAAGCTAGTTGGAGCTCACACCACGTGTGTGTTTCATTTTGGATAATGATGCATGTACTTCTTCCTTTATAGCCTAGTCGATGGTGAGTGGTGGACACCAAAGGCCGAGAAGCATAGGACGGATTGTGTTTGTTAATAGTGTGCCTACTCCGTGAACTGAGATTGACAATCTCATCATCATTTTTATTTTTCAATATTTTTTGCTGTCAATGGTAATGGTAATTATCATTATGTCTTGCGAATTGTAGTTTGGGCAAACCTAGTATGATTATACTTTCACTTTATATTTCCCTAGTAATTGAGATTTGTTTTTATACTATTCTGCTATAATGATTATACTACAGTTTTGTTTGATGGTTGTCACAATTAAAGTATTGTTATCAGAGATCCTGAGAGAGATTTAGAATGGGTAAGCGTCCTAATCACACCATAGGCATCCTAACGAGAGCGGGGTGTGACAGTTAAGCACCCTCTCCTCCCACTTGAACCGGTCTTCCTACTAGATACTTAAAGAATGAACATTTTCCCCTAATTAAACCTATATCACATGTGTGGCTAAATTATTATTACACTACTATATGCATTACCACATATGAGAGGTTATACCTGTGCTCGACACATGTTTTGGTTCGAGAGAGGTGGGGCCCTGTTGTTAACATGACCTTTGGTGAGTGTATCCCCCAGCTTAGGCGAAGGTGGATTTGACCATCTATTTTCCTTTCTTGGAGAGTTTGACCTTCTTATGACCATTCATATGGGGAATTTTTTGGAATTTTTTATATTTATTTGGAATTTTAATAGAATTTCAGCACACAAATCGAGGTGGAGAAATTTGGATGATCCAAGGCTCTAGGATGGCATTTGGAGGTATCCTAAGGCTTCCTAAGGGCTTGGGGAATTTTGGAGATTTTTGAGATTTTTAGATTTTTAGATTTTTTGGGTTCTAGCACTCACACTGAAGAGCAAGGACCAGTAGGCATTCCAATGAAACTTCGACTTAGGCTAGCTAGGGACCAAAGTGGGGCTTGAGAGCACTCTTTTAGCATTTTAGCACACTCTTTGAAGGGTGGGAGAGCGAAAAAAGGGAGTGGTAGGTAGGGGGAGTTGGGAGTGTCTTGGGAATGGAGAATAGTGCCCCTTTTATAGGGATTGAAACAAAATAAAAAGGTGAAATCTCGCAGGTCCACAAAAAATTACATTTTTTCGTCAACCCGCGGGTGTAGAATATGCCAATTTGGCAGACCCATGCAAAAACAGGGGTATTTTGGCCATTTAACATCTTATGGGCCCCACAGAAAGGGAATATTCCCTCTCAGATTTTAGGGGCTAAATAGATGTTGATTCTACCCTAGTTGGGGTTCCTAGCTTCATAGTTTGATTCCAAGAGATCCGGTGGTCCGATTTTTACGCATTATACATCATCAAAATTGCCTTTTCAAACAATATCCAATGGTGCATTTGTTGAGCTCCTTTTTTGTCAAAAAAATATTCAAAATTTATGAACTCTTGTCCTATTGCACCCTGGAGATTTTTGGTAATCCTTTTTCATGTCGTTCCAGCACCATTAGAGAGCATTTAGAATTAATTCATAGATATATAGCATGTAAATAACTGGGTGCCGCAAAAGCAAGCATGATCTGGTTGTGTAGAGGTCTCGGGCAGCAAAGGGTTTTGGGTTGGATTAAGGTTTCGGACTAGACTATGGTTTTAAGTTGGATCCAAGTCACTTTGAAACGTGTCCTCTTCTGATCGAAAGCTTAGATCTCATCCACATCCCGTAAATCATCATTGCTATGGGTGGATGACAAAATTGGGTGTCTACATAATGTCCCTCTTTGGCCGAGGCCTATGCCATAGCCAAAGGGCAAAGTAAAGACCTACCCATCTTGTCATCCAAAAAATGTACTTCTGACATCTTGGTCAAGGATGATGGAGGTGTAATGCAAAAAACTTGGATGATAAAGGCGAGTGGTAAAAATACAAGAAATCGATTGGTAAATGGAGAGACAAAAGACGATGAGACACGGAATTAGGCAGTTAATTATGGATATACATAAGTATTTTGGTCATTTTATACCTATGCTCTGGGCCATGAAGTGAAATTTTGAAATTCTAGCCATCCAGGGGTATTTTGGTTATATTAGACCTATACTCTGGGCCACAACGTGAAATGTTGAAATTCTAGCCAAATCGTTGAAGTCTTGAGAGAGAGTAAATGTAATCTAAAATTGGGCTAAGATTCCACATTACCCAATTCACCCCTTATTGGGTTGTTTACACATTCCAACATCTATCTTCTATTATTCTAAGTTATGGTTTCTGAAACCCTAATTAAGGAAGAACATCTTCGCTGCACAGATCTTTCCTACTCATGACAAGTAGCCCGTTTAAGTGTTGCAATCATTCGAAGAACCTGCCCCTATTGTTTGTGTTCAATTAATCCTTATATTATATAATCAATGGTCTGAAGGAGCAAAATTTTCGTTTGGCATCCCTCAATGCTAACACACATACATGCCCCATCTTAGGAATCCTTTCACATACACCACTACTTTTTTCCACTTGGATCTCTTATTTTAGTAAGGTAATGCTGGTTGGAAGGGAAACAATTTGGATAGGCTAATGTTAGCCACGTCAAGGTTGGAGAAGGTAAGGTCTCTCCTTATTGGCCAAATCCTGTATGAGTTGGTTCTTATCCTGTCAAATGTACGTGTACACTCCTTATTAGTTACTGTTGTATATATGGTTTCCTTATCAAGGAAATCTATTGGCTTGTATCAAGGAGAAATCACCTCCATCTCTATGTATATACCTACACTCATACTTGAATGAAAAGATAGACTTAACCACTAAAATTTCCAAGTCTTTTATTGTATCAAGAGCCTAAATGACAAACGTCTCTTTGTTTTCTTCTTTCTTTTAAATATGTCATCATCCTTTGCAACCACAAATCTTTCCAACCCACCCACCTAGCCTGCAACAACACTAAGTCCTCTCTCCAACATCACTAGTTTGGTTTTAATTAAGCTTGATCGCCACAACTATTTACTATGGAAAAAATAATTTCTTGCCATTCTATGAGCCACTCAAATGATAGGTTATATCGATGGCTGTCTTCCTTGCCCAACACCAATGAATCCACTACTAGCAGAACCAACCACCCATAGTTCCTAAACCAGCATATGAAACATGTGTTCTTCATGATCAACTTCTCCTAAGTTGGATCACCACAAATAAATGAGATGCACCAAAATCGAATAACACGTTGGTAGGAAATAATGAGATCGACAAGCTACCTGTCACCACACTTGGAATGGCTTCTACATCTTCTGTGGTTAAAGTAAAAACACATCCCTGGGGCTTGTTATCATATTGTGACTACATCAGATAGTTGACTGATTGGGACTATTGTGGCCTAAGGGGCAATGTGTAGGGTGTATCACCTGGTTATGCCCTGATTGATCACAAACAAAACATTAAGCATTGGGCCTAATAGGTTGAGATGCAGCAATAGATCGATAGGATTGGGAAGCCTAACTTGCATCTAGACTCCTGAACTACACTGGAGTTGGACTAAGATAAGGCCCCTTTGAAGCCTTGCTGGATCCTCTGAACTCCTGACCTACTATAGGTCTCTTTCCTATGCCTTTTTATCCCATGAAATTGTCTTGATTCCTATCCTTAATTGATTTGGCTACTTGTACGACCTTAGCATATGTTTGTAACTTGATCCCCACAAGCACTGCACTAATGCTGGGCCTGAGTCCCTTCTCAAACGTCCTTGCCTTTGACCTATCAACCTTCAAGTGCTCGAGAGCAAAGTAGCATAGCTCCTTATGCATCTGCTAGTACTCGAGCATTGACCTCAACCCTTGAACCAGTGCCATAAACTCAACTTCTCTTCTATCCCTGAAACTTTTTGGAAAATAATTTCTAAGAAATGCCTCACTAAAGTGCTCCCAGGTGGGGTTGGGATGTGATATAGTTAGAATAGCCTGGGTGGACCTCCACCATACATCCACTTCCTTTTGAAGTTGATAGCTCGCACACAAAAACTTATGTTCGTCAATGTAACCCATTACTGTAAAAACCTTCTCTATACTTTGAATCCTCTTTGCTACCACAACAGATCCTAGCCAACACTCGAAAAGTATGGAGGTCGGAATTTCTAGAACTTCTCCATCATTCTATTCATATTTGTCTATATAAACACTATGTCCCCTCCTTGAGGTTTGAGAGGTGTAGGCGGTGTGAGTGGAATAGTAGGTGAGTGGGCTGGCACAAGTGGAGTGGGAGGTGCAGGAAGTGCATTCCTGGCATTCATAACAACCTGAATGTGAGTATCTATCCTAGCCAAGAACTATTCTTGCCATTGTTCTATACCTTGCATCATGTTTCCCATGATGACACCATCCTATGCAGTAAGAACTCACGGGGTAGCAGGTGCATTTGGTGGCGTGTCTCTACCTCACATAGGTGGATCATGAGAAGGTGGATTTGAGTTGGAGTGGTTGCTCTGACGTGACATAATTCCTGTTAAAGGAATCAAAGATTAACCACCATAATAAAAAAATGATTCAAAGTATTTAAACAATTGCATTAAGCATAGATAGGGAATCCATGCATGTGTGGGTGATGGGGCACTATCAAAGTCAACAAGTAAAATTTTCTCCCCACTAGTTGATCTAACCGGTAGATCATGCCCAACCGGTAGGTCTCACCAGTAGGAGGACCAATGGTTGCCAAAACAAAAAATTACCACCTGTAGTTCCCACCAGTTAATCAAGGTGGATCAAAATGATCGATCAATGCGTTCAAATCTGGGTTAAAATTAACGTCCATGAATTACTTCCTCACTTCTGTTTTCCATTTTGGCTTTGGAGCAACGACCAGAGAAGCTTCCCAAGGGTTACCTACCTTCAACCAGAGCATCCTCCATCAAATTTTCACCATAAAAACTACTCCAAGTAAGTTTCCTAACATTCTTTACAATAAAATCTCAAAATTTTCCTATTTTCAAACCCTAGGTTCACTTGTTCTCCATAAACCATAGGTTTTTTATTTCTTAGTTGTGTAAACCCTACATTTGTGCTTATTCCTCCATGCCAATCATGATTTTACATGTTTCCTTAGGTTTCATTGAAACCATGACATCGGAATGTTGCCCTCACTGCAAAACCACCATATCGGGGCCTCCCATATGCCCAATGGCTAAGAGATATGACCTAGAATGGTTCACTTTAACAAAAGCCGAACGGAATTGGCCATTGTTTGTGGAGAAGAAAGTGGACAATGACAAGCATGTGGTATGGATGGATTTTTCAAGGTTCAGGTTCTAAGCATGGTTTGCTGCTTTGGGTTAGGCCTCTATCCTATCACTTGGTGTCAAGTTTTTCCCTTACTTGGTGAAGCACTTATTTTGTAATCTGAGGGCGGAGCACCTGGAGAATGATGGGTTCCGCATCACAAGCTTTGTGAAGAGAGTCAACATATCCTTCACCATAGCAGAGCTCGTAGAGTTTCTAGGAATTTTCAATGCTGCGGAGTGTGTGTATTGTGCTGCAAGGACTGAAGTGGGTCTGTTCCTCTATCAATTGGAAATGCAAGAGATGTATAGAGTGCTTATGGGCAGCAATGAGGGTTACCCACAGACACCACTCTTTTTACCTTCCCCTAGAGTTATTTATGAATCATCCAATTCAACACTCTGTCCACCGGAGGACACTACAATGAGGCATCAGTCCTGTAAGCCTATGTCACTTTATGCTTGTGCACAGGGTTTTAGATCTTCCTACCCTACTTGTTGATGAGGAATATAGCGCATCAAGCCGACAATCCTGAAGAAGGAAAATTGTTCTATGGGAGACTGCTCACCAAGATCTTCATCCACTTTCGGGTGGCCTTAACTAGAGAGGTACAAGGAGGTTAGGGTTCAATGCCCTTTGATGGCAAGTCCCTAAGAAATATGAACTTGCAACCCTCAGATGGTAGTGGTGACAAGGTAGAGGGTATGGAGATGGAAAAGAATGTCGAGGACTTGCCCTAGAATGTTAATATTCCACCACCACCTCCCCCTCCTAGGGATCCATCACCACGGAGGTATCTACCCCCTCCACCAATGCACTATGGTGGTGCTTCATTTGTACGGCCCTCAAGGGAACATAGCTAGGCTAGTGTGTTTGACCGTCTAGACTCGATGACGAAGAGCATGGGAAGAGGGTTCTTGTAATTCAATGAGTGATTTGGGACTCTAGATGGATGAATGGCATTCATCGAGGAGCAGATAAAGACGAGGACCCTCTACTTTTAGAATTCCATCTGAGCCAACACCACCTCCATCTCTGATAGAGTGAGACTACAATTCTAACTCTTGGATCCTCTTGCTTTCCTGTATAGAGGTTTATATTTTTAGTATCGTTGTTCTAGGTTTATGCACTTTTGTTTAGTTTATGTTTCTTTTTTATCTTTGTTGTCTTTTATTTCTTTCAGTTATTTCCTTTCTAATAATTAATGTAAAATCTCATATGTACGTAGAAGATTATCAATGGAATTGGCTATTACACCTATACTTGTCCCCTAATTGTGAACTATCAGTCTTGTTGGTTGTTAAAGTTTTTAAATTCAAATCCCAATCCTCTGAAATTCCTTAGGATCAGTCATTTGTGAGTTAAGGTAGATCATCACGCTCTGATATCAAGCTGTCACCCCCCACTTCTCCTAAGATGCCTATGGCATGATTAGGATGCTTACCTGTCCTAAATCTCTACCAAGATCTCTGATAACAGTATATTAACCATCACAACCATCAAACAGAGCCACATTATAATCATTGCAACGGAATAGTATAAACACAAATCTCAATTTTTTGGGAAATCTAAAGTAATAGTATGATCATAATAGGTTTATCCAAATTATAATTCGCAAAACATAATGATATTTGCTATCACCAATAAAAATATCAAAAATTTCCAAAAAGAAAAGTGATGACGATAGTGTCAATCTCAACTCGTGGTGCAGTGTAGGCACAACTATCATAGACACAATCACTCATGTGCTCCTCGGTCTCTAGTGTACACCAATCATCACCGTACTTAACCATAGAGGAAGAAGTATCATTTCTCATAGGCACAATGGTACATGCAGCATCATCATCTAAAAAGAAATTTGCAAGTGGTGTGAGCTCCAACTAGAACAATAAGGGATGGGGTTTATGCAAGTAGACACAAATAAGCCGTGATAAGAAAATGATGCAATTCATTTTATTTTAACCACCTAACATAAAACTAAGTCGGGTTCATATTATTATGACACGTTAGGTAGTATCACTAATCCTGAAACTCGCACATTGGTCACCCAACGAAACAAACTCTAGTTGTGAATAGGAAAGCCTTCCCATCCCGTAATGCATTACGGTCACCTAACAAATCCCTAATTATCCCCTCCAAGTATGACTATAGCATACACAGTACTGGAATTACCATTGGCCACACCGTGTATCTATAGCCATATCCAAATCTAATGCACGCCCAATGCATGATGCAATCATTCATACGACGATCACGGTACTATAATTCTCCTCAGCCACATCAGATCCAGGTCACACAAATTCATCATATAAAAAATTCATCAAACTAAAACATTTTATACAGTTCTAACATAGCATACATGTAAATTAAATAATAACATATGATTACTATGGCATGCATACAATTCTAATAATTTAAAACACTTCAAAATAAGTTCAGACCACCGCTCATCAACTGACTTGGTGAGAAACTCTTCAAGTACGAATGCCGGAATCAAACCCCGTTAGACCTTTCCAAAATGATTATCTCTAGCCTAATTATAGATTTATCAAAGTGTTAAGAATGTATATAAGTGGGTCCCTAAGAAGGTCCCAAAAAATTCCCACTTTGGACTTGAGAACAGTTCAACAAGGCCCACCAGTTGATGCAATTACCAGTTCAGGGAGTGTTGAAATAGTGAAGTTACTATTGGAACTAGGAAAGAGATACATGTGGATGAAATAGACTACAAATGGTTAAGAAATGAACGAGTAGAAGTCTAAAAGAAGCACGTATCTTTTGTTTCAAATTTGGTGAATAACAATAATATCTCAGAGCGGGCTACAACAATAGGAGAGGTGGAGCCACATCACATCATGCAATAAAGGTGAGTTGTACGGGACACCCCAACTGGAGGGTGGGTATGCCGGTTGGGTATTGCAGATGTTTAAAGACAATGACAGAGTCGAAATCAACAGTGTTTCTCTTTAAGGTGGTTAATAGAATCGAAGTCAAGGTGGAAATTATTGGGATTAGGAATGCCTTGTATTATGTTGGTGGTGAGCTGTACGAGACACCCCGAGGCGGGTGTGGGCCATGCCGATTAGGTATTATGGATAAGCAAAGAAAATGGAGGAGTTTACAAAGTCAACAACAACACTAGCCTTCTTCTGTGTGGCTTGCAGAATCCAAGCCAAGGTGGATATTATTCGAGTTTGGTATCTCTTGTATTCTATTGGTCCACATTATTGTTATTGGGCTTGTGTTTATAATTGGGTTGAATTTTGGGTCCATTATATGTACCAAGTGGTAGAATTTTAATTATGTGGGTTTTAAGATTTTTGGGTTCTCTATATATTGTTTTTGTGAAAAAAACCTCAAAGATAAGCAATGGAGAAATAACTTTTTGACGTGGAGAGTGGAATATGGGGTTTTTCTGGCTTATAGAAAAATCAAATTCTTCATGCTATGTGATTGTTTGTTTGATATCCTCATCGTATTTATATATTCATCTCCAATAGGAAGAATAATTTCATAACAAACCTACAATTCATTCGTTAAGAAAAATAATAAAAATAGATATAAATTGAGATAATGATGGGTTTATGAAATGAAGGCAGGACTTTAATTCTGGCAAGTCAATCAACCTAGCAAGGGGTACGTTTCCAAGTCAATCTGAGATGAGCATCATTGTTGAAGTGATGCCAGTGTACCCCTCGACCAGCATAAAAACACAAAATAGATGCTATATGCATATCAAATGCTAATTTTGTTCTCATACTGTTTTGAAATTGGTTTCAACAAAAAGGCGATCTTAAAAAAAATAAAATAAAAATAAAAAAATAAAATCCCACCTAGAATCAAGTAATTGAGAGCAGAATGGTTATCAATTAAACCCTTAAATTCCGCCAGAATAGTTTTTGTTACTTGGCTTCTGGAGTGCTAAATTTTTCGTAAACATGCAAAATCTAGATTGGACATATAATATTATAAGCCAAGTGGAAATCACCCAAGTTCCTGCTCCTCTCCTCGTTGAAGGGGACTGGGGAGTGGGGACATAGGGTTATAAAACGATTCCCATTACCTACCCTTCTTATCCAACTCCAAGAGCATACATTGTTTAGGCTTGGTTTGGTTGTCAAGAAATGAATAATAAAAAAAAAAAGTTCAAAAAATTTTGAATTTAATTAAAGAGATAGACACATAAGATGATCATTGCTTCATGAAAAAAAAAATCATGAAGATACAATGATTGATTTGTGTTTGTCTCCTCAAATTCAATATATAAATATATATATATATATATTTTCTATTCATAATCATGAAGGACATAATTCTCTTTTACTGGCCATCATTGACCTTGGATGGGTGTAAGGGGATAATAATGACCCTAAATTTGTGGGTTATTCGTCCCTAAAATTCATAGGTTCATAGATGTTTGTGAGTTTTCTTTTATCGATGATATGCATACACCATTACTAATCAGCCATATTGGATTATTTTGCCCTCAATTTTAGAGAAAATTTAATTTTCAGACTATTTTACCCTCAATTGGATCCATGTTGATATTGATCTCTGATAGCACTGAAACTATTTGGTTGATATACCAATATGATATCGATACTTAATATCATGCTACAATAGGCGCTCTATGGAATCTTACATGAATATTTGAGGTACTGCAATAATTATATGTTTCAAGAAGTTCCATTTGATTTAGTTAAGGGATGAAATCTTTGCCACAAATGACCAATAGGTATTGTTCACCTAAAAAAAATTACAATTAAGTTCATTTTTTTTTTCTTGGGTGGGGGGATTTAAACAAATCATTATAAGTTATTCATTAAAGCAGACGGCATCATACTGCAATGATGGCCTTATGTATCTATCTCTCTTCTAATATTCAAAAAAAAAAAGAAAAAAATCTTCGATTCATTTCTTGACAATCGAACCAAGCCTTTGGTATTCTTCTAGTCTAATAGTTAATGGCCTCATGAGTCCATAGATTTTTCGATTAAAGTAACTTGCTAAGCGGTATTGTTATAATTTAATCTCATTACACATGCTTCTTAGGGGACCACAACTTATCCATTATTGTGGATAAGTAAGACTAAACAGCTTCTCTTTACCTTGCATGGATCTTTCTCTTTTAGTGAAAAAACAGTACCTTACAGTTTGTAGAAATTTTTTTGCTGCTACTTCGGCCTGCACCAAGGAAATGCGATAGTTTCACTTTTCCTTAGGGTTCACAAAATCCTCCTAGATTTTAGTATTTTTCTGAACTACTCTTTAAAATTCTATTTCTTTGGCTGTGAGCTTGAGTAATATGAACTTTGTTGCTAGCCTGCTACCCAAATAGTAGCCAAATTTCATCCACAGCCCGGTGTATGATTTGCAATCTCAAGATTAGATCAGTTGATTTCCCGAATTGGATTGGACTGGATTGAATCTGTATCGGATGAGATCGATCTTGATTCATGACTGATCCAAAGGTAAAAATATTATAAGAACCATTTTTTTCTAAACAGGGATAAATCCATCCAATTCAAATCAATCCAAATCTATATTGGATAAGTATCGACGGAGATTATGAACCTTTTTCCGGTGCCAAAATTTTACCATATGAAAAAATGAAGTTGTAATTCTGATTCGGTGGTGGATGGATTAAGTAGTAACCACTTGTCAAATTCCAGACTTAAATTCAATCACCCATGCATTCCTTCATTTGATGGCATGCAACTGTATGTTATCCATGCATGCTTATGGTACTACAACCATTATTATACAATATCCTATATTTTTGGTTTTTCTCTTCGTTGGAAATAATTTTGGACCATATATCCACAAAATTTTGACTAAAATAATAGATTTTTGGACTGGCTAGATAAGCTTATTTAGTCAGACCAGCCAAATATATTTTGCCCCACCTTTTACTTAAGTATTTTTTATTTTTTCGTAATGATTTATGCAATAGTAAACACTTAAAAAACAAATAAATTTTATAAGGACATATAAAATAGGTATTTATACTTAGGGAGAGATTTTCTAAGTGGGTAGATTTGAAAGGAAACACCAAAGCGGCACCTAAATATCTCCCACAACAATTTATATGCAATTCAAAATTTGAAGACAAGTAGACCTCAACCTTTTGTGCTTACTTGTGAAGTTTTAAATACAAATTTCATTCATCCCCGATATGACCTGGTTCATGCGGTTGTGAGGTCAGTATGGGTTCGCAGGAAGGCCCGATTATCCCTTTTTAGTAAAGTAATAATAATAATAATAATAATAATAATAATAATAATAATAATAATAATAATAATACAAATTTTGAAAAATATAAAATTATGAGAGAGTACATAGGATTTAGTTTTCAGGGCATATTGATACGATACCGATCCTACTTGGTCTACACCGGTTTAAATAAGTTAATTTTGCTTTTACTTCTCATAAAAAGATTCTTACTTCTCATAAAAAGATTATATATATATATATATATATATATATATAGGTGGTAGCAAAACGTATGTTCTGCGAACTTATTTATCCGTATTTCTTATATTAACCGTAGATATGGCATGACGGTAATCCAAGCCGTTAATTGATTTTAATTGTTTTTTATGGTAATCGTTTCCAGCTTTTGTGGTAAGAATTTTTATTCCTGCAGCTTCCTCCCCTTTCCGCCATAAACCCACAACACCCCATTCCCACCCCCTTTCCTGGCTCAGTCTCTCTCACTTTCCAAAGCTCCATTAAAGTAATTTTCAATGATGCTACATGCAGTGAGAAATGTTTTTCAGACTATTCTGTCATTACCAGCATCATTAATGGAGTTGCTGATGAACATCATATCTTCATGGGTTTGGAAAAATCCACTAGGTCACATAGTCATGTAGAGGTTTTCACCAAAACTCACCACTGCGGAAGAATCTTACTTGAAAGAAAACTGTTGCAAACCTGACGAAATTATCATAATTACAGAGACTACATCTGAGATTTAGTAAGAATCTCACAAGTTAGGCTTCAGAAAAGAAACTATCCATAATTTTGAAATATTGTCTATTTCATGGCAGTCATCATCTCCTATAGACCAATCAAAGATCAAAGAGCTTGGAGGTTTTACTCAAAAATCAGTCATTCCCACTTTGAAAACAAACTAATTAAGACAAAACTAAAATCTCATAACAGTGAAGAAACCCATATCAACTAAAAGCAGAAAATTAAAGAGGAAACAATCAAAATATGGACTGGGGAAAAAGACTCGATCTATGAGGAGGGGAGAGGGAGGGGAGAGAAGATGGGATAGGGGGCTGCCAGGTTCACGATGGAGAGGGGAGGTTAAAGCTGGTCCTTTTAGGTTAACAATTCAACGGCAAAGATTGGATATGATTAAATCAACGGTTCTTAGTTGAAAAACGTATTTATACATACATACTGTGACCCTTTTGCCTAGACATATAATTTTTTTTTTCTGATTTTACCCCTATTGTGATATCAATATATACTCCAATATTGGCGAGTTATTGATATCAGTATAACTGATCAGAAACTGATACTTAGAACCATGGAGAGTACACATTAATTGTTAAAATCAACAGATCACTTACATGGAAAGAAAAAAATGAAGATGCATAGCAATGCGCCGAACAATTTATACCCTTTCCCAAATATCCAACTCTTAAAATTGTTATATCACTCATCAAAATCACAAAAATAAAGATTAATGGAAGAAAGATAAATATATGAAGAAATCATTGTATAATTACGAATTTTGTCTCCAAATAATATAATTTATTATTATTATTAGTTTAATGGAACCTTTTACCCTTTTTGTAGTTGTCTTCTATCCCATCTTAGCCACTTTTGAGTACCGATCTCACTTAGAAATCCCAGTAATACCAATTCGATCCCCTGAGAGGGTAGAAGAAATGGGGAAGGCGCAGCCCCTGAACAGGGAAAACAGATATTTTCCTCCAAGTTATCCGAAATGTGTGGTGGTAATAGAAATTGAAACGTACGCAAGTGGCATCACCTTGTAACCTACGCCCACTGATGACTCACTCATCGGTCAGCGAACACATCGTTTTTCCTCCCCAGAAAAAAAAGAACAAAAAGAAAAGAAAAGAAAAGAGAACGACACATCGTTTTCTTTCAAAACCAGGGGCCCAACCAAAACGAGACGATCAAAAGCAAAACTGCGTTTCTCTCGGCGCTTTCCACTTTACTTCTCTACCTGCCCCCACCGGTATATATCACTCTCTGAGACCTGCATCTACCCCTCCTCCCGATCTCACAGAATTACAAACTAGAAGAATCAAACCCAGTAGTTTTCATTCTTCCTTTTTTTTTTCTTTTTCTTCTCTGATCAATTATCAGTTGGGTTGGGTTGGGTTGGGTAGAGTTGATTTGAGTGGGAGATGAGTTTGAGGTAACACGAGCCGAGTATTGTATAAAGCAGATCGAGATGGGGGCGATGCAGGAAATTAAAGATCAAGACTCCAATTGCGAATCTGGTTTCAAATCTCTCAAGAACTCTTCCACTTCCACTTCCAAACAGGCGGCGCAGCTCTCGATTGCCCTGGATTCCACTCTCTTCAAGGCCGGCAAGGGCGGCGATAACACCAAACTGACGCTAAGACAGGCGGAGGAATCCCTTCGGACGGTCATGTATTTGAGTTGTTGGGGCCCCAATTAATTGTCATCTTCATAACCATATATTTTTTCCTAATTATCACTACTGTAACTCCAATAAAATCCCTTTCTCTCTCTCTCTCTTATCTTACTTTTGTAATCTCGATGATTTGGCGATTATACTACGCCGCTGTATATAGATTGATATACATGGGAGTTATATTTGCTATTAGCTTTTTCCTTTTTGATTGTCGTTCCATGAGTTTTAATTAGTTTCTAACTTTTAACAGATTACTGAAAGTTTTGGAGGAATTGCTATTTCTAATCATCACTAAAGAACGTTAAAAACTGCTAATAACAAAACCTGATACCTGTTACCTCTGCAAGAACTGGGAACAACCGGATGGCTATGCTGACAATCCCCAATGGGTTTTGTTACTCTTTTCTTTTTAGGTAGGTTTATCTATATGCTACTAGGTAGTACTTTTCTCTGTCTATAAATGTCTCTTGGATTGAGTTCTTCTCTGGTGCAACTCAGTACTTAACGCACATACAACTATTAGAAACACCATAACACGAAACTCAAAGCGATCGCACGTAACTCAAGGCGACTTCTTTCATAATAGGAAATAAGGGGGAGGAAAGACAGATAAAGGCAGGCTATTGGCATATGCAACGCAGCTCTGAAAGTGTTTTCTTTTCCTGATTTATATTTTGTTTTTAATTTAATTTTTCTAATCCAGGATGGTAATTTGACCTTATTATTGGACTCTTAGAAAAAAATAAGTGATGTTTTGATTAATTCCCTTAAGTTAAAAATACCTTTTCCTAATCCGATCGGATCCTTTGAATGTGTGGACGAAAAGAAATTAGATCCCATCTCATCAATTATTTTGGATTTTCCTTCTGATTTCTCTTTTGGGGTAATCATTTTTATTTTTTTTTACAAAACTTCTTGTTTTTTTAATTATTCTTCCCTTCGGGTAATTCCTTCGCCCTTCCGCTTCCTTGTTAGTTCGTTCTGATTTCTAAATTCTATGTTTGGTAATTAAGAAAAAAAAATAATACAAGAAACATAATAAGACAAAAATATATAATTACATACTGATCTTTGATGGGTCTATATTTCTCCTTAAATTTAAATTTTTTTTTTTTCTTGACTACCATGCATAGCATAATGTTCTTTATTGCCAAATTCAAAAGAAATAAATGACTATACAAGCCAAGGATGTCGATATTGGTATTGGCTGATATCAATCTGAATCAGATAGGATCAATGCATACCAATTATTTTTGTCCTTTGTTTTTTAAATAAGTATATTCTTTTTTTTATTGTTTTACCTCTGATATAATACGGATAATTGATTCAGATCGGTTAAGTATCATATCAGTCTCAACTGATATCAAAAATAATACAATCGATACGATACTGATACTTAAAATCATGATACAAGTCATAAGAATGAGAAAAATAACTTAATCTCTATAAAAAAATAGGAAACCAAGTAACAAAATTACTGATTTCAGTTTATACTGTGTAGAGGAAGAAACAATGTAAGAACTAGTTTTTAGGACCCCAGAAGAAGAGATTCAGAAGTATTTCAGCTTTCTCAGCTTTCCTTGCTCTTTTTTGTTCATCCCACGCATCACCATCGGCAGCTCCTGAAACCCTTTTAATTTGAGAGAAAAGTTGTGATTCCAATATGGGTTTCCCTGTTACACTATTATGGAACTTGAATCCAGTTATAGTTCCTAGAGGGCTCTGTTGCAGATATTTCTGCTTGTACACCTCGAAATTCGTCATCACTCACACTATGTTCAAAAATTAAAATTGGAGAAGAGAAATTGGGATCAATCGAAAGCTATTAATTGATAGTAAAGATTTTTGGATCTTAGACTCCATTAGTAACGCTTATATAGTGGAGATTTCTGGTTTCTATCACTCTTTCTTGACAGTTGGAAGGAAATAAAGGAACACGAAACACTTGAGTAAGGTTCTCAGGATGTCTCCCAATGTTTTAATTAATCGGATTTCCATAAAATGCTCTTCACATATTTTGAATCTTTTGATTTTCGTAGCAAAAGAGAAAAAAAATATGTATATTAATGACATCATCACCATTGGTGAAAGGTTCCTGTTACAAAAAAAGGGTATGATTATCCAAATTCTGAAACCATGTCTTTTATTTATTTTTATTTTTTAAATTACGCATTAGTAGAACCCCACTACAGCTATGTTTCTTCTGCCAAACCAAACCATGTACTTGTCTAGATTCTAGAAATCCGACCATAGAATTTGACACTCAAAACAATTGTTTTTTGGTCTTTCGGTATGAAAGACACTCAAAACTAATTAGCCTGGAGCCGTAAGGTTGTAAGGTTGTGTTTGGTAGTCAAAAGAAGCAAAGGAGAAAAGGGAAAAAGGAGGAACTTACTTGAATGAAGATGAGTTGACTCTTCTCTAAGGCGTCGAGTAGGTGAGTAGACCCGCGAGTAAAAGCGCCGAGGAGACCT